>NW_024870521.1:0-16947 GCF_013358625.1 Macadamia integrifolia | reverse complement strand
AGAACATACCCCAAATAGACTATGGAGTTCCATGAGTACATGTATGGGATGAAAATCAAGGAAACCAATGCCAAAAATAGGGATTTTCATGGAAATACATGGGGATTCCAAGCATAATGGATGATTCATGGAATCTAAAGCATAACAAGCACAAAACAAGTGAAATGCATCACAATGGAATCATCAATTGGAGAAAAGGATCAAAAATTTAAGAAACCCCAAAATTTGGAAACCTAGGGCACAAATTGGGGTTTTCTCCAAATGAAGGGATGAAATTCCTATAAACTACGAATGACTACAGTAAAAGCATCACAATCACATGGTGATACTATTCTATGGAGAAAAACATGGAAAGGAAGCCTAGAAAGTAAACCCTATTCATGCATTCTATACAAATGGAAATTCTGAGAAAGGAAGATGGAGGAACTTACTTGAATGAGGGTGAGTTGACTCTTCTCTAAGGCATCGAGTAGGTGAGTAGACCCGCGAGTAAAAGCGCCGAGGAGACCTCCAAGATCGGCCAAGGAAGAAAGGAAGAGAGAGAAAGGAGATGGGGAAAGAGACAAGACAGAACAGGGTCTGTAGGGCCCTGTTCGTGTTTTAACACGGGCAAGACCGGCGGGTATAACTGGTGGGCCCCTACCCGCCGGTTCGGCCCACCGGTTATGACAGTTGGGAAAATTTTGAAAATTTTGAAAATTTTCCTTCTTTTCTTTTTCCCTTCTCACCTCCTAGCATGATTACATTGATTTTCACTATTGATATTATTCCTATGATTAATATGCTATGGTCAAGTGGGACCATTGGCATGTATGCTGTGGACCTTGCCTGTATCATGGAATTGAGCTATGATTATTTACAGGCTATCATACACTACAACACCTCATGTAATGGCATATGATTGTGTGCCTAAATCAATTCTATGGTGTTTAACCAATATGGTGTGTGATGTGTTCCAGGTACCAGGATACGATGGTACGTACTAGATCCGGTAGTAATGCCCGAGGTACCTCGTGGGGTCCTCGTCGGGTCGGTCGACCACAAAATCCCAGGGGGTCCCGTTCTGTGGGGCATACCTCACCTCCACTACCTCCAGAGACCCTTGGTCAGGGTGGGGCACATGGGAACCCACCTATGACTACACTTCCGGACCCTCCACCGGTCATTACACCGGGAGATGTTGCTACAATAATTCAGCAGTCCCAATAAGCTTTTCAGCAACAAATGCTTCGGCAACAGCAAGCATTTATGACTGCCATCCAGTAACAGTTGGATTTTTCTCAACCGGGTCAACCGCCCCGAGTACTCACTCTCACCTGTAGGGTCGGGAACGGGACCACAAGCGGTGGGTACACCTCCAATCCCACCATTCGGTATTCCCCAGCATGGGATGCCTCCTCCATACTCCTACTATCTTGTATATGCTCCTAACTTCCCGACGACGAGTAATACGTCAAGGGTGGTGGAGTCGTTCAAGAGAAACTTACCACCGGTATTCTCTAAGGTGGGGAGTGATCCTCTGGAACCGGATCAATGGATCCAAGAATTAGAGAAGATATTTGAAGTGCTTAGTGCACGGATGCCCAGAAACTTATTTGTGCTGGGTTGCAACTCAAGAAAGAGGCAAATTCTTGGTGGCAAGCCTCCAAGCCTATATTGATGGCTGCTCATCCAGAACCTACTTGGGAGCAGTTCAAGGAGTTGTTCTTGGATAACCATTATCCGCGCAGTTTCAGAGACCGAAAGGAGACTGAGTTCATGGCCTTAACTCAAGGAGGTAAGACTGTCCTTGAGTACCAACAATAGTTCGAGAGTTTGTTCCATTTTGCCCCAAGGCATATGTGAACAGCTGAAGAGAAGGCAGCAAGGTTCCTAAAAGGCCTAAAAGCATCTATTGGGTCTGTGCTTGAAGTCTTGGATTTGACCGAATATGGCCAGATTGTACAGAAGGCCAAGACCATGGAAGATAAGCAAAAGGGTGAACAGTCCCTCACTCTTGGACTGTGGAAGAGAACAAATCCATTCCCAGATGCGGGAAATTCCTCCAAAGCATACCGCAGATCATACAGTTTTGGGCCTATGTATAGGCAGCCCTATAGGCCATCTGGCTACCCGCCTAGGCCAGTTGGTGGTCCGGGTCCTACCTCTTTTCGCCCGAACACTAGTGTGGCACCTACAGCTCCAAGGCCACCTCGACCTCCATCTGCAGCGGGTCAAGTGCAGAGGGGCCCCGCTCCAGTTCTGACGTCTCAGATTCGTTGCTTCAACTGTCATTCCTATGGGTATTATGCGAGAGACTGTCGGGCCCGACCAGCCTTGCCCTTCAGTCAGCCCTCTGCGTACCGACCTCCCTTACCTCGAGGCAGTCAACCGCAGGGAAGGATGTATGCCCTATCAGTCGAGAAAGCTGAGGCTAGTACGGAAGTAGTAGCAGGTACATTTTAAATTAAGAAGTTCCTTATGATTAATATTGATGACCTGCTGAAATTATATACATTGTTATACTAGGTATCCTACCCATATCGGGCATACCAGCCTATGTTTTATTTGATTCAGGAGCTACTCATTCATTCGCATCTAAGAGATTTGTAGGGAAACTTGGGATGTCACCCAGGATCCTAGACCATGGAATGATTGTTAGTATGCCTACTGGTAAAATTGCACAGTTGAAGGAAGTGTATGGGCCGTGCCTAGTGGAGATTAGTGGGAAAAACTTTGATGCACAACTCATTAAATTCAATATGCAGAATTTTGATGTTATATTGGGTATGGATTGGTTGTCGGCTCATCGAGCTAATGTGATCTGTGCGGAAAGGCTGATTAAGGTGACAGATGACGAAGGGAAAGAGTGGGTATACCGAGCAGATACAATGAAAAGGGTGAGGAAGGTCCTTGTCCCCGCGCTCCAAGCGGTAAAGTTGCTAGAAAGTGGATGTCAGGGTTTCATAGCCTCGGTACTCGATGTTGATGCAAGAGTTACACCTCTAGAAGAAGTAGAGGTGGTCAAAGAGTTTCCCGATGTTTTCCCAGATGATCTGATGCAATTACCACCCGATAGAGAGTTGGAGTTTGCCATAGACTTGACCCCTGGAGCAGCTCCAGTATCTAAGGCTCCATATAGGATGGCACCAGCTGAATTGAAGGAGTTGCAGATGCAGTTGCAGGAACTATTGGAAAAGGGGTTTATTCGCCCAAGTGTTTCACCTTGGGGTGCCCCGGTGTTGTTTGTCAAGAAGAAGGATGGTAGCTTGCGTATGTGCATAGATTACCGGGAGTTGAATAAACTAACCATTAAGAACCGGTATCCATTACCACGCATTGATGATTTATTTGATCAGTTACAAGGAGCCAGGGTATTTTCAAAGATAGACCTTCGGTCCAGCTATTATCAGCTCAAGATAAAGAGTAGTGATATACCCAAAATAGCATTTAGGACTCGATACGGCCATTATGAGTTCCTAGTGTTGTCCTTCGGGTTAACCAATGCGCCGACAGCATTCATGGATCTAATGAATCGAGTATTTCAGGATGTGCTCGACAAATGGGTAATCATTTTTATTGACGATATCTTGATCTACTCCAAGACCGAGAAGGAGCACACTCAACACTTGAGAATGGTGTTACAGAGGTTAAGAGATCAACAGTTGTTTTCCAAGTACAGAAAATGTGAATTCTGGCTTGAACAAGTTGGGTTCCTGGGGCACGTAGTGTCTAAAGCCGGAATCGAAGTAGATCCTGCTAAGGTGAAAGCAATAGTGGAATGGGAAAGCCCCAAGAACGTTACTGAAATTAGAAGCTTCTTGGGTTTGGCTGGATACTACCGGCGTTTCATCGAGAATTTTGCTCGGATCTCAGCACCAATGACCAAGTTGACTAAAAAGGGTGTAAAATTCGACTGGGCAGAGGAATGTGAGAAGAGCTTCCAGGAATTGAAAGAAAGGTTGGTGACTGCCCCTGTGCTGACTATTCCTGAGGGCACAGGTGGAATGACAGTCTATACCGATGCTTCCAAAGTTGGTTTGGGCTGTGTTCTCATGCAACGGGGGAAGGTAATAGCGTATGCATCCCGACAACTAAAGGAATATGAGAAGAATTACCCCACTCGTGACTTGGAACTAGCCGCAGTCATTTTTGCCCTTAAGATCTGGCGACATTATTTGTATGGGGAGAAGTGTGAGATATACAGTGACCACAAAAGCCTGAAATATTTCTTCACCCAGAAGGTTTTGAACATGAGACAGAGAAGGTGGCTTGAACTCATGAAGGATTATGACTGCGATATTCAGTATCATCCCGGCAAGGCTAATGTAGTGGCAGATGCATTGAGTCGGAAGACACAGACTGTGTCGCTCTCATACTTAGCAGTCAGCTCACCACTTGTGCAAGAGGCGATGCTAATGGATGAAACCCTCTTGTATGAAGGGGCAACCTTAGAGCTTGAACCTCAACCAGAAAACCTTAAATGGTTGACGGTATCCTTGTCGGCTCTACAGGTGCATCCGGCAATTAGGCAAGAGGTGATAAGGAAGCAACCTTTGGATCCTGAATTGCAGCGGATCAGAGTTAAGGTTCAAGACCAAACAATGAACGACCCAGATTTTACTTTAGCCAGTGATGGGGCATTGATGTTTCGAGACAGATTATGTGTACCCGATGATTTGGATATACAAGATAAAATAGTGAGAGAAGCTCATAGCTCCGAGTACTCACTCCACCCAGGGAGTGCCAAAATGTACAAAGACCTCAAACAAAGTTACTGGTGGCCAAACATGAAAGTCACCATAGCTTTGTATGTGGTGACTTGTCTTACCTGCCAGAAAGTGAAAGCTGAGAGGCATCGACCTTATGGTACCCTTCAGCCACTCCCAGTACCAGAATGGAAGTGGGAAAGGATTACAATGGACTTCATCACCGGACTACCAAGTACACCTAAGGGGATGGATGCGATATGGGTGATTGTGGATCGGCTTACCAAGACTGCTCATTTCATTCCTATCAAGACCAAGTTCTCTATGACCAAACTAGCACAACTTTACATGAACAACATAGTGCGTTTACATGGAGTGCCAGTGAACATTGTTTCAGATAGGGACCCAAGGTTCACTTCCAGATTTTGGAAAAGCTTACAGCGTGCCTTGGGATCGTAACTGAATTTGAGTACAGCTTTTCACCCACAGACGGATGGTCAGTCGGAGCGAACCATACAGATATTAGAAGACATGCTCAGGGCATGTGTAATGGAGATGAGTGGCAACTGGGAAGAATATATACCTCTTATGGAGTTTGCATATAACAACAGTTACCAAGCCACGATTGGGATGGCTCCATATGAGGCGTTATATGGCAGAAAGTGCAGAACTCCTTTGTATTGGGATGAGGTAGGTGAACGTCGAATGTTAGGACCTGAGATGATACAAATGACTTGTGACAAAGTCGACGTTATTAGAGAACGGATTAAAGCAGCTCAGTCCCGTCAAAAGAGCTATGCGGACACCCGCAGGAAGGAGATTGCATTTCAGCCAGGAGAAAAGGTATTTCTCAAGATCTCTCCTACTAAAGGTTTGCAAAGGTTTCACAGAAAAGGGAAGTTGAGCCCAAGATACATGGGACCATTTGAGATCTTATCCCGGGTTGGCTCAGTAGCCTACATGCTTGCTCTGCCACCTTCGCTTGGGGATGTTCACAATGTATTCCATGTATCCATGCTGAAGAAGTACGTGCATGATCCATCTCATGTACTACCCGTGGAACCAGAGTACCTAGAAGCTGATATGACCTACACAGAGCAGCCAGCTGAAATTTTGGACCGGAAGGTGAAAACCCTTCGCAACCGCTCCATTTCTTATGTAAAGGTGCGATGGGCGGATCATTCACTTGAAGAAGCATCTTGGGAGGTAGAAGAAGAAATGCGAGCCAAGTACCCTCATCTTTTTGATCAAACAGGTACGCAATTTCGAGGACGAAATTTTTCAGAAGGGGGGGTAATGTAATACCCCGCTTCTTAAACCCGGTCTGATTTCGCGGTTGAACCGGTTTAACCATGCAGGAACCGAGCCAGAGGATATTAGAGCGGGTTCCTTATGGCCTATGATGGCACGGGTGACCTTAAACACCGGTTGGCCCGACAAGTCCGAGCCAGTGCCAGAAGAGACGGGAGTGCCCAAACCGTGTACGTGCACCTACCATAAGGCTATGTATGGATAAAACAGGTATTATATCCGTAATTTAAGGTATATACGTATGCTACATCGTATGCTTGGGGTGGGGTTCGCGCCGAGGTCCGAACCCGGGCAAAATCCCAAGTTTTGGCTCTCAGGCAGGTAGGACAGGTGGGTACACCCACCCACCTGAGTGACCCATCCAAGACTATTCACTTAATTAGGAATAGTATATAAGGCTTTATGATTTCTTTTCTTTCCATTTATTACCCTCGTACGTTTGGTGAGAAAAGTAAAGAGGAGAGAGAAAAAGAAAGGGAAGAAGAAAGGAAGAGGAAGAAAGGAAGGATTTCAGTGGCGCCGAAGCTAGATCTTGCCATTCCGGTGCCGGGAGAGTAATCTTCAACTCTAGATCTATAGTTGGAGGTAAGAAAAGTTGGGTTTTATGAACATTCACCATACCCAAGCTTTAAACCCTTGATTCGAGTATGGGTTCTTGAGATCTTGTAAATACCCTTTGAAATGATGAATCTAAAGTTTAATAGATGATTTATGTGTTGATCTTGAAGGATTTGAAGAGATATTGACAAGGTAGAAGAAGCATTGTGGGTTGAAGTGATTTGGAGGGTTTGAAGTCATTCTTGAGCAAAGGAGGTAAGATGGCTTTCCCTCACTTGAATCTAACCTAGATCTAGGTTAGAACCATCCTATAGGACCTTGAAGGTGTGAAGAATGGGTGGGGAAAAGCCCCATTTGATTCCCCAAAGAATGGATAAAATGGGGAAGAAACAAAGTCTTTCCCGCCAAAACCGGTGGGTACAACCAGCGGGTACCTACCCGCCTGTGGGTACCCACCTGAGAAGGCAGGGGGCCTTCAGGCCTAACCGGCGGGTACCACCGGTGGGTATAACCGGCGGGTACCTACCCGTCGATCTTAGTAAAGGGTCCCTGGCCCAACCGGCGGGTACCACCAGCGGGCCCCTACCCACCAGTCTTAACCGGTGGGTAAAACCGGTGGGTAGACAGCCCACCTGTCTGTCCCACCTGTGTGGCCCCGAAGGTGATCCTTATGTCCGATCGAACCCAAATCGGACGTGTGACCTTCTTTTGACGTTCTAAACACGATTTTGACGTCGGATTTCATTAATTTCGATTCTAAAATGGTGAAGTACTAACCCCTCTCAATTATGTTAGGTTCACCAAATCCTACCCGATTCGCTCCGGATCTCACCCGTACCGAACGGGAATCCTTGTACGCAACAAGTAAGTGGAGAGAGGATGTTTGGCCTTGTTTCAAGGCATTTTTTTGGCATTTCATATAATTATATCTAATCTAGCCATGTCATCACGAATATGCTATATAGATTAGTCATTCCACACATTGATGTGCATATATGCTATGTTTACTTTTCAAATGCCAATTGAATGGGATGTTGTATGTTGAATGTGGACATCATGGAGCATAATGCATGGATAGACTAGATGCCATGGTCGGCTTGGAAATGAATGCATTGGTGGCCCGTGGTATGAGACACGGAGGCACTATACAGTCGTACTATTGTCATATAGGAGCATGCGGTATTAGGATTCTCACCATCCCGTGCTACGACCCTTCCCAACAGGGGTTAAGGTGTTGGGTTGCCATTTGGGGGGAAGCAGGGGTCGCGGTTGTCGGACACTGTGGCGGTTAGGCATTACGCCCGGCGAGTCATGTAGGACAATCGGCAACCCCGGTGGTACATTCAAGAGGGCCAATCGTACTGCTTTTAAACTGCTGGAGTCAGCACCTTTATTTCAGTTATTTACATTTCTGTTGAGAGCCGGTGGACGGCATTGTCTTTACTTTTCCGAGTACTCACGGTGGGCCTTCTCCAACAGCCCTATGAGCGTATCACGGGAGGGAGTTCGCGGCTCGTACCCGGAGTATACGCGCACTGTGGTTGTAGTAGCACTTAAACCAAAGACTTAGTAATGTTGCTTAGGTGGATGTGAATTAAAATGTATAGCATGGCATGTAGTGCATATGATGTGTTGTGATGTGTGGACTGTTGTGTGTGGTCCACCTCTCTACTTACTGAGCTAGTGAGCTCATCCCACGTGTACACCCCTTTTTAGATGATTTTGCAGGTCATTCATCTGAGGAGCATGGGGTGGGTCCCACAGTCGAGTTTCCTGAAGAGGACTGGTGGACCCTGAGGAGTTTGAGCACGACGTAGACTGCTCGTGCGAGAGCTGTGCTGCAGGATAGCAGTTCTGAGGCCGAGCTGAGCTCCACCCTGGAGGCTATGCTAATCTCCACTTCTGAGGCCGAGCTGAGCTCTTTCTTGTGATGCCGAGCTGGGCACAACCCTTGATGCCGAGCTGAGCTCCAGCCTTAAAATCGAGCCGAGCTGTGTACTCTGATGGTTTTTGATGATTTCCTGTATATACTTGATATTTAAATTTTATTCTTTTTGTGTATATATATCATGCCTTCGGGCCCAAATGTATATATTTATTGTATCACAATTCGGGTGTCAAGTATATGAGATTTATTCACAGGTAAAACTTAGTCTTCCGCTGATCTGATGAACTTGTGTTAGTGTGTGTATACTGTGGTGGAATACAGTATCTGATGATCCTGGCAGGTTTGGGTTAACCGGTGTTAACTCGGTCACCACTCCGGTTCAGTGTGAACGGGGTGTGACACTCTATCTATCTCGGGTATACCAACTTTTATATTATTTGACTCTGGTGCATCACATTCTTTTATTTCTAAAGAATTTTCTAGAAAGATTGACATGACACCCAAGGCTCTAGAAAGTAAATTGATTGTTAGTACACCCAGGGCAAGGTGGCATAATTAAATGAAGTGTATGTGCCCTGTCCCGTTGAAATAGGTGGAAAGAAGTTGAATGCCCAGCTTATCAAATTTCATATGTAAAATTTTGATGTTATATTGGGCAAGTATTGGTTATCTACTCACCGGGAAAATGTGATGTGTGTCAAGAAGCAAATTAAAGTAGTGAGTGATGAAGGTGAAGAGCTGGTGTATCAAGTCAATAAAATGAAGCGACCCAGGGAGGCTCTTATTTCTGCCTTATAGGTCGTAAAATTATTGGAAGACAGATGTTAGAGCTACCTAGCTTCAGTAAAAGATGTAGAAGCAAAGGTCATACCATTAGAGGAATTGAATGTAGTTAGGAAGTTCCCCGATGTCTTCCCAGATGATCTAACCCGACTCTTACCTAATAGGGAGTTAGAGTTTGCCATTGATTTGGTTCCTGAAGCAGCGCTAGTGTCTAAAGCTCTGTACAGAATGGCACCACCCGAATTAAAGGAGTTATAGACTCAATTGCAGGACTTATTAGAGAAAGGATTTATATGCCCAAGTGTTTCTCCTTGGGGTGCCCCAGTTCTATTTGTCATAAAGAAGGATAGGAGTTTGCGTATGTGCATCGATTATCGAGAATTGGATAACTTAACCATCAAGAACTGGTATCCATTGTTGCACATAAATGACCTCTTTGATCAGTTGCAAGGTGCTAAAGTATTCTCGATGATTGATCTCAGGTCTGGTTACTATCAGCTCAAGATTAAGAGCTGTGATATACCCAAGATGGCCTTTAGGACTTGGTATGGTCATTATGAATTCCTAGTGCTATCCTTTGCATTGACTAATGCACCAGCAGGCTTTATGGATCTGATGAATTGAGTATTTTATGATGTCCTTGATAAGTGGGTTATCGTTTTCATCGATGACATCTTGATATACTCAAAAATTGAGGAAGAGTATGCACAACACTTGTGAATGGTACTTTAGAGATTAAGAGAACAATAGTTATATGCAAAATTCAGCAAGTGTGAGTTTTGATTGAAGCAGCTTGGATGCCTAGGGTAAATAGAGTCTGAGAATGGAATCAAAGTTGACCCAGAAAAAGTAAAAGCAGTAGCACCGGTGGTATGTCAGTCTGCACAGATGCTTCCAAAATTAGGTTAGGTTACGTTCTTATGCAATATGGCAAGGTAGTGGTATATGTGTCTAGACAGTTGAAGGAGTATGAGAAGAACTATCCCGCTCATGATTTAGAGTTGGCGGTAGTTATTTTTGCCTTGCAGATCTGGGGCTATTACTTGTATGGGAAAAAGTACGAGATATTCAGTGATCACAAAGTCTCAAGTACTTTTTCGCCCAGAGGGATGTGAACATGAGATAGAGGAGACGGATGGAACTTATGAAAGATTATAATTGTGACATACAATACCATCCAAGTAAGGCTAATATGGTGGTGGATGCATTGAGCCAGAAAGCTCAGACTGTATCACTTGCTTATTTCGCCACTAGCCCACAACTTAAGTAAGAAGTTATGTTGATGGATGCAATCATTTTGAATGAAGGATCGACCTTAGAGCTTGATTAGCAGCCAAAAAATATCAAGCAGTTAACTATATATCTGGCACCCCTACAAGTGCAACCATCCATCAGGTATGAAATAATCATGAAACAACACATAGATCCTGAATTATAGAAAATCAGAGTTAAAATCCAAGAGCAAAGGATGGATGATCCTGATTTCACAATAGCCAATGATGGCATACTATTGTTTTGTGGTAGGTTGTGTGTACCCAATGACATGGGGATACAAGACAAGATAGTGAAGGAAGCATATAGTTCTGAGTACACGCTTCACCCTGGAAGATTAAAGTTGCCTTATACGTGGCACAGTGTCTCACATGCCAGAAGGTCAAGACAGAGCAGCATCGATCATATGGCAATCTTCAGCACTCCTAGTATCGGAGTGGAAATGGGACATGATCACTATGGATTTTGTCACCAGACTACCCTATACACCCAAGGGAATGGATGCAATTTGGGTGGTAGTTGATAGGCTTACTAAAACTGCCTATTTCATTTCAATCAAGACTACATACTCCATGGACAAGCTAGCACAACTTTACATGAAAAATATAGTTCATTTACATGGAGTACCGATAAGTATTGTATCAGACCAAGACCCAAGGTTCACATCTAAATTCTAGAAGAGCCTCCAGCATGCTATGTGGACACAGGTGGACCTAAGCACTGCTTTCCATCCATAGACTAACAGGCAATCTGAACGGGCCATACAAATACTAAAAGATATGCTCAGAGCCAAGCAATAGAAATGAGTGGCAATTGGGAAGAAAACATTCCTCTTATGGAGTTTGCTTATAATAGTAGTTATCAAGCCACGATCGGAATGGCTCCACATGAGGCATTGTATGGCAAAAGGTGCAGAACTCCCTTATATTGGGATGATGTAGGAGAACGATGAATGCTTAGGCTAAAAATGATACAGATGATGTGGATAAGGTTGATGTTATCCATAAGAAAATCAAGGTAGCCCATTCTCGTTAAAAGAGTTATGTGGACAATCACAAGAAAGATATTGAATTCCAAGAGGGGGAGAAGGTATTTATAAAAATTTCTCATACCAAGGGCTTACACAGGTTCCACAGGAAGGGTAAGTTGAGTCCAAGATATGTTGGCCATTTTCAGATCTTGAAATGGGTTGGCTCAGTAGCATATATGCTGTCCCTTCTACCATCCTTCAGTAACGTACACAATATATTCCATGTTTTAATGTTGAAGCGGTATGTACTTAATCTGTCACATGTGCTAGCTATGGAATTGGAGTACTTAGAGGCTGATAAGACGTACGAGGAACCGCCCACTGAAATCTTAGATCGGAAGATAAAGACCCTTCGCAACTGATCTATTATTTTTGTAAAGGTGTGGTGGGCCAACCAATCACTTGAGGAAGCGTCCTGGGAGAAAGAAGATGAGATCTAGGCTAAATATCCTCATCTATTCGGACAACTAAGTAACTTCAATTTTGAGGATGAAATTTTTAAAGGGGGGTTAGATGTAGAGCCCTACTCTTTAAACTCGATTTATTGATCTATTGGTTCAGTTTGGTCTTGTAGGATCCAAACCGAAAAGGGTCAATGCTGGTGCCCTATGGTACATGACAGTAAGGGAGACGTCAAATGCGGGGTGGCCAAACAAGATTCGATCGGTACCCAAGGTGGTTTGCATGCCTAAGCCATGCTCTTGCACGTATCATAAAGCAATGTATGAATAAGAAAGGTATGTCGACATGATGAATGATGAGAACTTAGTCCACAATACATGACGAGAGCAAGATATGCATAAGATTACACTTTCCCAAAAAATACATAAGGTCGATTTTGTTTTGGCCAACAGGTGGGTGTCACTGGTAGGAGTGAGACCCACCAGTGTGACCCACCTATATGAGTAACATGGACCCCAACATGCCCAACTTGGGTAAGAACGTGTATTTTGACTTCCTCATTGTAACGAGACCTTGTACACCCGATAATGTGGGCTATTTAAACCGGTGTCACGATTTAATACATTTTGGTCCATAAAGGGGCAAAACCAAATAGACCTGAGTAGATATTTATAACACAAGGGTATAAAGAGTATTTATGTTTCTCTCTCTCCTATTTATAATCTCAGCCAAGGTTTGGTGAGGGGAGTAAAGAAGAGGGAGAAAAGAGGAAGAAGAAGAGAAGGGAGAGGGAAGAAGATCTTCCTTTGGTTTCCGAAGCCACGACCTACCTTTTTGTCATCGAAATAGTGTCTGGTGTCTTGGGATGTACGTTTTGAGGTAAATAACACGCTAACCCGATGGAGTGTGATGAAACTCTCTTCTGTATGGTCAAACCAAAGTAATAATGGAACCCTTGTGTGATTTCCTTGGAAGATTGAGGAAGAGAAACAAAGATTTGGAAGCTATTAAAGTGACATTTGAGTTGGAAAGAGAATACTAGGTTTTGGGGTTTCTTAAGCCAAGGTAAGATTTCTTTCCCCAAAACCTTGATGATAATTTTGATTCATGATATGATCAAGTAGATGAAGTAAAAAATGTATGGAAAATGAAGTGGGAACAACCCAATTAGGTTCCTAAGAGGTGGAATGAAGAAAGGAAGGAGAACAACAAAACTCACAGAATACCGATGGGTAGTTTGACCAGCCAGTGTGACCCCTAGTCTTGCCTAGGCTTTTGGCCTGATCAGTGGGTAGTATCTGTAGGTACCACACCCATCGGTGTGACCCACCGGTCTTCTCATGGCCAATCGATGAGTAAGATCGACGGATGCCAGACCCACCAGTATGACCCGCTGATCTGTGTCTATGTGTTGTCTGTCTGGGCAATCTATATAGGTGGATTCTCCTACCCACCTATATGACCTACCTGTTGCCAAATGAGCTCCAATGGAACTCAAACTCGATGGAAGCCTTCTACTTACTATTAAATAGGTCGAGGCCATTTCTTTACTCGTTTTGTAGTCCCGAATTGGACGTATTCTAAACTCCTTATCTGTGTTAGGTTTTGAGAAACTCATCTTCCTGTGCTAGATCTTACACTTACAGTGTGTGTATAATATTGTATGAAAATAGATAAGTGGGGAGAGGACTTTGATCTTTTTTTTTAGGATTGTTTTTGGCATCTTATGCATTCATATATTATATTGCCGTCCTAATTGCCATTCCCATGCATATGCTTAATTTATGATTGATGCATTTAGAACTAAACATGTTGTATCTTAAATTTTCAAATGCTTGTTACTTGCTTGGAGTCACGAGAATGGATTTATCATATGTTGGAACATGGTGATGATTTGTCGGACATATGTGGGATTTCTAGAATAGATGCTATAGTCTGCTTGAAAAATAATGCATTGGTACATCGTGGAATGGGACACGAAAGTACTATACAGTCGTACTATCTCATATAGGAGCATGTGGTTAGTATTCTCAAATTCCCTCATGCTATAACCCTTCCCAGCAGGGGTTTAGGTGTTGGGTTATCATTGGGGAAAAGCATCGGTCATGGATCGCAGTGGTGGTTAGAAGTATGTCTCGCTGATCATTAGGACAGTTGGAAACTTTGGTGATATATTCAGAGGGTTAATCGTACTATTTTTATTTTCTACTGTGGTTCAGCCACGATTGACGTTTCTGAGTGCTCATGGCTAGCCTTCTCCGACAGCCCTATAGGCTTATAATGGGATGGGGAACGTAATTTGTACCTGGGGCATACGAGCACTATGGTTGTGAGTAGCATGTAACCTATAACCTAGTAATGATTGTTTAGGAGAAGTAGGTTAAATATGAATCTCATGTATATAATATCATTTGAATTGTGATTGCTTGTGTGCGTCTTTCTTTTTATTTATTGAGTTAGTGAGCTCACCCCTCGTATATACATCTTTTTAGATGATTGTGCAGGCTACTCGGTAGAGGAACCCGTGTTAGGTCCCACCGATGAAACCCTAGTGAGGGATTGATGGGTCCCAGAAGGATTCGATTACTGCGATGATTGTCCGTGTGAGAGTTATGTTGTGGGGCAATAGTTGCAGACTCTATTTGATGTCCTCTTTTTGATTCTTTCGGTATATTACCCCCTTTTGTGCTCTCATTAGTTAAATTAGTATTTTTTATATAAATATCACGCCTACGGGCCCACATGCAAATACACTATGTATAACAATTTAGGTATCAAGAGTATATAGGGATTTATAGGTATTTATATACGACAAGACTTCCACTGAATTATATTATTATATTCCATAATTATTTGTGGCTTGCTGTGCTGTAGTTACTGTATTAGATGATCCTGGTGGTTTTGGGTTAGTTGGAGGGAACCCGGATACCTATCTGGTTCTATGTGAACGGGGTATGATAACGGTGGTATCAGAGCATGATGCTCTAATCACACAGCTTGCAAGATTAAACCCTATAGAATCTATAATAAGACAAGGGGTTAGGGAAAACTTAAAAAACTTCACATAAAAGCCAAAGTACATAAAACTTAAAAAAAATTTCATACTGCATTCATAAATTAAGAGTATCCAAAAGATTCACACTGAAGAAAAATTCCATAACCACAAAAAAAAATTCTTTACATAAGATAGAATTCACAAAATAACAACAGAAGAAGAGAATAGAAGAGTAAAAGGAAAAGAAGATTAAGTTTCCACAGCCACATTCCAAAATAAAGAAAAGAGAATCATTTCAATTCAGTAGGACGCTACTCAATCATCATCTATATCAATGACCTCTTCCACCCAAGATCTTGAGTTGATATAGAGACGCTCATTGTAGTAGTCAAATTGGTGGTTCACCAAATCCACCTCCTCCTGGAGGTATTTTAGGCTTGCCGCTATGTACTTGGAGGTGGAGTACACGGTATTATCTAAATCATCTATATCTATAACCATGCTGCTTGGGTCTCCTGAATGGTCTTTTATCTCGTCAGAAGTTTCTCTTGACATTCTTGGAGAGCCTTCAACTTGTCCAAAATTCCCTGGAAGTCAAAAGCCCCACTTGGAGATAGTGGAGCCATATTGATGGGGACCTCATCCTCCATCACCACATCATCATCCTCCTCCTCAACCTTGGGCACGTAGTCCTCATCATCATCTTCCTCCTCATCACCCTCCTTTTGAGCTGCCTCCCCTATTGAAGGCTCCATCAAACCAAACAGCTACATCTTATGTAAGATGCCCTAGGAAAATCTGTCCGAGCAGACACTACCCTTCTCACCCTCAAGATCTACTTGGAAGTACTAAAAGATCTTAGTCAGTGATCGGGTATAAGGGTAGTTACCGTCAGAGGGGTGGGCTGTGTGGTACTCCATAGTCCTCATGATCACGTATGGGAGGCATAAGCGAGGGGGATTCCCCAGAGCGGTGTAGATATATTATGCTATTTAAGGAACCATAAAGTTCACCTCATTCCGGTCCTCGGCCCAGGAAGTAGGTTGAACTGCACCAAACGGTTGAAAACTTAGACCTCAAGAAGGAAGGTTGTTTCGAACTCGGGACGGACGGTGTTGCCACAAATGGTCTCGTAGATATGCTTCTGAGGGGTCTCGCTCACGTGGGGACCCAAGGCACTACCCCTGGGAGGGCAGTAGTACCAAGTACCCTCCAAGGAGAAGCCCAAGATCCCCGCCAATAAATCAATCGGGAACCGGATGTCTTGACCCTTCACCCGACTGGTGAGGGTATACATTTTGCTATCATACACCACCTTGAGGTTGCAGTAAAACACCCTAATGAGGTTAGGGTAGCAGAGGCAGTCGATAGAGAGCATGGTTTCCCAACCTAGTGTTATAAATCTCTCAAGCATCTGCACTCGAGTGAACTCTTCCATCACAACAGTCTTCTCCATCAGAATGGATCTATTGGTGAAGGTGTCCCAAGTGAGTGCAGCCTCAAGACTGCGAAAAGTGTAATCATCATAATCCTCTAAGTCCTCAGAACAATTTCTCCTGGACCGAGCTCAAGGAGTAGAAGAGCTGGTGGTCATACTCCTCCTCTTCCTACCTGAGGCATGTCCACTTCTGGACAATTAAGCAGCCCATTTACCTTTGTGGGAAGACAACTTGCAAATACATATGAAATTATGAGAAAATCGATAAGATGCCAAGAGGAATTTGTAAAACCAGAGATAAAAGGTATGAACAAGAAAATAAGTTCACAAGGAGCTAATTAGTGAAAATGACACATCCTTACTGATCACAGTAAATGGGCAATTTATATAGAATGACAGATAAAAGAAGGGCCCTATAGTGAAAGGCCATAGTGACAATGTAGTCATATATGTGTGGTGGATTGAAAAAACCATGTATTGACAAGTGAATGTCATCGGGTCATGATACTTGAAGCATTATACAAATGTGATATAAGAAAGGAAAACATCTACCTAAAACATGGGTTCATGAAATTGCCAAGT
>NW_024870520.1:223142-378666 GCF_013358625.1 Macadamia integrifolia | reverse complement strand
CCACCGTGAGTACTCGAAAAAATAAAACATGCCGACCACCGGCTCTCAACATAAAGTAAATGACTGAAAATTAAAAGTGCTGACTCCAGCAATTTAAAAGCAGTACGATTGACCCTCTTGAATATACCATCTGGGTTGTCGACTGTCCTAATGACCAGCCGGGCGTAATGTCTAACCGCCACAGTGACCTGACAACCGCGACCACTGTTTCTCCCCAAATGGTAACCCAACACCTTAACCCCTGTTGGGAAGGGTCGTAGCACGGGAAGGTGATAATCCTAAACCGCATGCTCCTATATGACAATAGTACGATTGCATAGTGCCACCGCGTCCCATACCACGGGCCACCAATGCACTCGTTTTCAAGCCGACTACGGCATCTAGTCTATTAATACATCATGCATAATGATGTCAACATTCATCACAGAAGCATATTATCACTTGGCATTTAGAAAATAAAAACAACACCCATGCATAACCATGTGAGGATGACTAATCTACATAGCATTTTCATGATGACATGACTAGACTAGATACAATTAAATGAATGCCAAACAATGCCTTGAAACAAGGCCAAACGTCCTCTCCCCACTTACCTATAGTGTACAAGGACTCCTGTTCGGTACGGGTGAGATCCAGTGCGAGAAGCGTGAGATTTGGTGAACCTATCATGAGTGAGCGGGGTTAGTATTTCACCATTTTGGAATCAATATTAACACAATCCAATGACACGATCATGTCTAGAATCCTAAAAGAAGGTCACACGTCTGATTTGGGTCCAATCGGACGTAAAAATCACATTCGGAGCCTCTCGGATGGGTCGGACAGCCCACCTATCTAACCCACCAGTCAGACCCACCGGTCTGGACCGTCGGGTAGGTCGGCCCATCGGTTGGCCCATTGGTCTGGCCCACCAGTTGTGCCCGAGGGCTCTGCCCTCTCAGGCGGGTGCCCACAGGTGGGCCAGATGGCCCACCGGTCTTGGCGGGAAACCTGCTGTTTCATCCCAACTTCCCCCAATCTTTGGGGATTCAAATGGAGCTTTTCCAAACCCATTCTTCACACATTCAAGGTCTCCTAAGATGGCTCTAACCTAGATCTAGGTTAGATTTTAGGAATGGGAAGCCATCTTACCTTCTTGCTCAAGAACACTTTCAAAACCTCAAAATCACTTCAAATCCACAATGCTTCTCCAACCTTGTAAATACTTCTTCAAATCCTTCAAGATCAACACATAAATCATCTATTAAACCTTAGATTCATCATTTCAAGGGGGATTTACAAGATCTAAAAAAAACCCTACCCAAATCAAGGGTTTTACTTGGGTATGGTGAAGGTTTAAGGAACCCAAACTTTGCTCACCTCTAAATGTAGATCTAGTGCTGAAGATCACTCTTCCGGCGTCAGAATGGGAAGATCAAGCTTCGGCGCCGCTGAAATCCATCTCTTCTTCCTCTTCCTTCTCTTCTCCTTTTCTTTCCTTTCTTTTTCTCTCTCCTCTCTACTCTTCTCACCAACGTCCGAGTGTCATAAATGAGGAAGAAAAAGAAAATAAATGCTATATATATACTTCTTAAAATAACTAAGTATTCACATGGGTGGGTCACTCAGGTGGGTGGATGCGCCCACCTGTCCACCCACCTGAGGGCCAAAACTTGGGATTTTGACAGAATTCGGCCCTCGGTGCGAATCTCACTCTTGGCATACGATGTAATATACGTATGCACCTTAATATACGGCTATATACCTGCTTTATCCGTACATGGCCTTATGATAGGTGCATGTACACGGCTTGGGTATTCCCGTCTCTTCTGGCACTGGCTCAGACTTGTCGGGCCAACGGGTGTTTAAGGTCACCCTTGCCATCATAGTCCATAAGGAACCCGCTCTAATTCTCTCCGGTTCGGGTCCTACATGGTTAAATCGGGTCAACCGTGGAATCAGACCGGGTTTAAGAAGTAGGGTATTACACCTTACTTCTTCAACTTCTCATAAACTATAGCCCATGTCATTTCCAAGTCCGTGAACTGCCTCTTTGGTCGAGGGACCCTTTGAGATGTAGAATCTACTTGTATCACAAATAGTTGAGAATGGAATGCAGTTGTGGATGTAACTGGCTATTGAACCGCATAAACTGCACTTACTTCTGAATTCTTGGCTTGCCCGAACCTTACATTCTTTCCTGAGTCTTGAGAAACTACCTAATATCAAGCGTCCCTCAACAACTTTTTTTCGACGCAACTTCCTGTGGCTATCAAGGTGTCAAAAGTTTGTAAATGTTGGTAGTAAAGGACCTCATAGTAGGGCTTGGAGATATTTTCAATCAACATCTCCACCTATTCTGCCTCGGAAGGGCGATCCGCCTTCTTTGCGGCCTTATCTCAGAACCTCATCAAAAATGTTGTAAATACTTATTTTGGCTGTTGTCTTAATGTCTCCAACTCATACCACTTTACATCAATTTTCATATTGTAGGAGTATTGTTTGGTAAAAGATCGTACAACTGTCCTCAAATTCTAAGTCTATGCGGGGTTCCAATTGCGTAAGCCATCTCAAAGCTGCTCCTGATAGAGTCAACATAAAGGCTTGCCCATCTGTTCGTTGGTGAGTTGCCATGATTTGGAGATACTCACAATGATTTTAGGTGAGCCTTAAGGTCTCCTGACCCATTAAATCTATCAGTTTGCCACTTAAATTTCTTAAGAACTCATGCTCTAGAGAAGAAACTCATTTCACTAGGATCGGCGGCCTGCCCTTCTTGATTGTTACCACTCTGGATCATACTTTCTAATTTCTTCAAATGTTCTCTTATTTTCTTTTCTCTCTCTATCTTTGGAGGTTCATTTTGGACGTGGGTGGAAAAATCTTCCTCGTCCTTATCAATTATGAACCTAGGAGGAGCCTTGAGCACTGCGAATGTTCCCCTTGGTGTAGCTACCCTGGGTAGCTCTGGTTCTCCCGAGAGAGGGACAGAATCTACCCTTGTAGGGTTTCAAATCACATGCTCATTCTAAATAGGGATGGAGTCAGCCCTAGACCACTTAAACTCGGCCATTTCGGCTTGCGTTACTTCTAGTGGGTGAACCCATGCTGGCTCTAGTGTATCACCACTGACCGGGTGTCTAGCAAATGCCTCCATTCTGACTGAGTCTTGATTGTCTAATGAAAATTTGTCTGGAAGGGATGATATTGGACTTAAGAGAATCAACCGATTATCTTGACAAGTCGACACGGATGGCGGGAAATCTTTTGGAAGTGGAATCGTGCCTAATCCACAGAGAAGGTTTGATTTCAAATTTTTTATTTTTTATTTTTGATATTTATACATGTTTTTAATGAATTGTTTTTTAGAAATTAAATGTTTCACACAAAGTTAATTAGTGCGACAATAATGGTTTAAGCATAACTTGGGTTCTTGGTTAAACCCATATCACGATACTCAAAAGCGAAGATTGTGATCTTGGTGAAAAGTATTCTAATGAGATATTCCATGACATTGGGTTCCGCTCTTTATGATTTACCCCTTGATGATTCTTTCCTCTGGATGTCTATGGAATGCACCTCCTTGATCATTCGGCATTACATACAACTTGATGGGAATCACCCTAGAATTATACATACTAAACCATCGAGACAATATTCTTACTTCCGAGGAAGAATCTTTAACCAAAACCCACTTGAGAGAGCATTTTCCCAATAACTCTAAATCTCTAATATATTATAAGAAAACTCCAACCTAGTTCTCAAACAAATCTAATCAGTTAGCTTGTGGTGCTCCTAGGGGTTTTCCATCTATTTCCCACATGATGCGAGGATGCAGTGGATCCAACAGGGCCGAACTGGCTATCTTGACCGGTTCTATATACTCAAGGTACGTGATCATTTTATATACCTAAGGGTACAATGTCAAGGTGTAGCATCATTGTCCATTACTCGTGACTACACACAAGGTTAGACAATTAGCCATAGGGGTGGATGGAACCATGCCGTGAGTGGGTGCAAAAGTGTAATGCAAAAGTATCACCCTCTGATCTCAGAATGCTATAAAGTGTGTGGACCTCCCTGAGGGTACTGACACAATAATGGTCACTCTCGTCGTACGAATGTGCCTTAGGCATTCTTGTACAGGAAGTAGCTATAATGTGATCTCAGAATACTTAGTATGTAGTGCACGGAATGGACCCAAGATTGACTTGGTCTGGTCTAGAGATTAGGATAAGAGTTAGATTATGACGTTGGGAAGGTGTTAGGAATCCACTTTACCTGGTTGAACTGGTCATCCTATTAAATGCATAAATTCGAATATTCCCTTATATATCTTAACCTACATGTATGAATAAACATTCAGTATACAACATTATACAAGCACTATATCAAAAAAAATGTCTACGTAATGCCTACTATGAATCATACCTGACCTTGACCCCTGTTTTGGGTCAAGAGGGGTGGGCCCCAGTTGATGCGTACGTGATCCTGATAAAGGCTCCCAATTAAGGTGGGAATAAACTCAGTCGCTCGCTCTTCTTCTTTGGAGAATCTAGGCCTTCGGTGGTATTTTAAAACTTTAGCACATCTATCGAGAACCTCTAGGAATTTTGGCAGAACTTCAACATGTAGAAGCAAAAGTCGAGCCCACTCAGGGAGAACTTCAACATGCGGAAGCAAAAGTCAGACTCACTCGGGCAAAACTTCGGCCTCGAATCGAATGTTGGTTAAGCTAAAAAAGGTAAGGGTTGGTGGTTCAGTGAAAGGGCATACCAAAAATGGCAAGGGAGGCTACTACTTTAGGAAAGGATCATTCCTTCCACACTAGGTTCTCTCAGGCCAAAAGAAGGGGAGGATCTCTCCATATTCCTTTCACATACTAAAAGTGGTAAAAAGAAACATTATTTATAGGCATTCAGACTAAAATTCGTGGACCTGCCAAAAATAGAATCTTTTTTTGCCAGTTTGCCAACTAGAAAATATAGTATTTCATGGGCCTGGCCAAAAATTGCAAATTTTCAAAGGGGAACCTGGCGGGTCTGCCAGACCCAAGAAATTTTAGGACAAAACATATATTAATCAGCCTCGAGCGATTTCGAGAGATCGGGTGGTTTGATTTTCATATATCGTTAGAATTGTCTTTCTGAGAACTATCCAATGGCGGGGTTTTCAAGCTCCTTTTTCGCTCGTGAGAGATTGAGAATAGCAAGGAAGGGTTTTTTTCCCTATTGCGAATTGGGGATTTTTCGACAATCCTTATTCATGTCGTTCCCACACCATCAAAGAGTACTTAAGAATTGATTCTCCAATGCATAAGATGCTCATATCACATGCCACAAGATTGGGTACAAAACAATTTCCCAGGACAGGTTGGGGTTTCGGGCTGAATTAGAGTTTCAGACTGAATTAAGGTTTGGGGTCATTGCCAGTTTTATGGTTGGATTAGGGTGTTAGAGTGAATTAGAGTGTCTATAATGGGTGCTACCGGTGAGATGGGACGAGGCCCATCAGGTCTCAGACACCATCATTCATGGTCACCGGTAGATGTCTATTCCTACCGCAGGATCAACCGGTGACATGGACAGTAGCTGATTTCAATCAGAGACCTCACTAGTTGGTATTGGTCCTATCGGTGGCTAACTACCAATTGGAAACACAGAAAGTGCTTAAGATTTTGGGGCTTCGCAACCTCGGGTCCGATTGTTGGGATTCGTTCCATTAGATTTGTAGAGGGTCTCCAACTTCCATTTAAGTCCAGTTGATCATGTTTTCACCGGGCTATTTGGGATCTAGCTGATTTGAGCCAAAATGCTCCTGGAGCTTGGGGAATTCACTTTGAGCTCGAGGAAGGCACGAGGAAGTGTAATGTGCATATTCTTGGCCATCCAAGGTCATCGGGATCAAAGGATACCCCTCCAACATGGAAACATATCGGTTCTCTACCTACCCAAAACCCAAAATGGAAGGGGGGAAGTGTTGGGGAAGGTATTCCTTTACCTTTGGAAGTAATCGACAAGGTCAAATGGTAGCCGAAGGTCCACTTCTCCTTCTTTCTCTCCTTTCTCTCCCAACAACGTTTTCTTTAGGTGAAGGATGAGCCTTTCCTTATTTATAGCCAAGACCTTTAGGGTTTGTTTGCCTTTCCAGTAAGCCTTGGCCAAACTAGCTCACCCCGAGGGTCAGGCCACAGGGTCCCAACACCTTGGGCTCACAAGGTGTGTAACTAGAGTGGATAGGTCCCATGTAGTGTGGGGACAAGAGTGGAGTGGGCCAGTAAGAGTGTAGCAGGTCCCACAAGGAAAGAATGCAGTTCAGCATAGCATGACCCACCAATTGATGGCCACTGATAGGTCAGTATCTAACCGGTGGGTGCTACCCACCTCAATCTCTTCGACTTCGCGCTTTACAGCTCCACGAGGTCATCAACACTCTTTTGATCTGCATCCCTAGCCTTTTCCTCTGCCTCGATCTCCTTTAGGTCTTGGAATTGAAGAGCGCAAAGTGAGAGAAATTGTAAGTTGGATGCTCGACAAAAACAAAGTCTCGACACTGGTAGGCCTCATCGATCTAGGCATCCACATGGAAGGAGGAGACAGTGTCCTCAAAGTCTTTCAAGACCTTGTCATCCTCCACCGCATGGGCCTGGATGGTGGGAATCATCTCCAGGAGGACTTGAGGTTTGCCTCCAAATAAGCTACCCGCCGCTCGGCTCGACCTCTACCTCAGCGAGGAAACTTTCTCCTCCTCCAATTAGGCCCAAGCAAAGCTAAGATCGGCTTCAGTGCTGGCAAACAACTCCAACATCTCCTTTTCTCCTCCTCCCAACAAAGCTTGTCACCATCGTGAGCTGTTTCTCCCTAGCTTCCACGGGATCCAACATTAAAAGATCATCATCATTATATGATATCCAGACTGTGTTTCAGAGCAATTCTACTAGCATCTCGCTACCTCTTAGTGGTAATTCTTCTATGCACCGACTCAACAGTATTCCTATATCTACATGGTTTAGCAATTTGTGGTGGGTTGATTTGGATGGTGAGGCAGTGGCAATTGAGATTTGGGATCAATAGGAGGGGAGGTGCCATGTTTTGGATTGAAAATTAAAACCTTTGTGTGGGAAGGGAGAGTCGGTTGTGGTGGTGGAGTTGGGCTTTGGGAGCTAGGCCAGTATACATGAGGCATAGTATTTGTTAAGATTTGGGCCTCTACCGTAGGGTCATGGCCCAATGACGGAGTATGGTCCTCCAGTATATGGGCCTTGCGTAATTAAGGGTGCCTGGTTGGTTAGGTCAAAACTATGTACTGTACCAGCCCTAGGGAGGGAAAACAAGGCCAAATGAGGAAACAAGGACATGATGAGGGAAGCCCGATCAGCTATGGAAAAGCCACTTGGTATGGGAGAGAATTGTGATGTGGAAAGCTGTGCAAGAAAAGATGAGATGGTTTGATGTGGAAATACATGGGACCAAGAATGGTAGTCACTAGGAGGGAATAATTCTATTTAATACCTTAATCCAGAGTGAAGGACGGTGTCTGAGGTAGTCTACTGGTGGTAGGGGTAGTGAGTTGTACGTTGGGAGGGCAGGAAGAGGAAGGTGCATGAGGGCTTTCGATAGATATTCCACGGCTGATGTATAGAACTATTATTATTTCACTACGGATGACCACTACTGAATGTATGACTTTGTATTATCACTTGTCGAACTCCAACGGATGCAGTGCTTGGTGAATACTATTCATGACATGTGGTAAAGGGACCACGGAGGTGTCAGAGACTGTTCCAGAATTGTCTGTGATGAGGCAAAATATGTCACATTCCTTAGCACGGCTGAAGCATGTACGCAAACCTGAAAAGGACTGAGTCGCCACCTTGGCCTCCATCAGGCCGTGCTCCACCTTGGCCTCAATCATGTCGTGCTACTGCCTCGGCATCAATCATGTCGTGCTACTGCCTCGGCATCAATCATGCCGTTCTACAACCTCGGCATCCATCTTGCCGTGCTACTGCCTCGGCATCCATCAGGCCGTGTTGTCACCTCGGTCTCCATCAGGTCGTGCTGCCACCTTGGCCTCCATCAGACCGTGCTACTGCCTCGGCCTCCATCAGGCCGTGCTACTTCCTCGGCCTCAATCATGCCATGCTACTGTCTCGGCATCCACCAGGCCGTGCTGTCACCTCGGCATCTATCAGGCCGTGCTGCCACCTCGGCCTCTGTCAAGCCATGCTTCCACCTCGGCCTCCATCAGGCCGTGCTCCACCTCGGCCTCCATCAGGCTATGCTACTGCCTCGGCCTCAATCATGCCCTGCTACTGCCTCGGTCTCCATCAGGCCGTGCTGTCACCTCGGTCTCCATCAGGTCGTGCTCCACCTCGGCCTCCATTAGGCCGTGCTATTGCCTCGGCCTCAATCATGCCGTGCTACTACCTCGGCCTCCGTCATGCCGTGCTACTACCTCGGCCTCCATCTGGCCGTGCTAATACCTCGGCCTCCATCATGCCATGCTCCACCTCAGCATCCATCATGTCGCACTGTTGCCTCGGCATCCATCGGGCCGTGCTGTTACCTCGGCATCATCTGGCCGAGCTGCCACCTCGGCCCGACGTCAACAAGGTAAGCCTCTATCACAGGGGGGGATTACTCACTTCTCATACTGTAAAGCTCTCTTGAGCATCTGTTGTGGAAAGGTCTAACTTAGGCATCGGAGAGTTCCCCGTCGGGTCAGCTCGGCTCTCCTTGTCATCTCTTCTGTGCAGGTCGGCCAAAGCACCAGGAACTGCAGGAGAGATAGTACGGTCAAATTTTTCTGCATCAACAACAACGCAGTGAGAAGGTCGTTTCTTCAACGACAACGCGTGCAAGATCCACTCGGGAAGTACCACTTGGATGTTCCCATTCGCCACCAGTGGCAGGGTAGGAAAACGTCCCAGCAGAGACCCCTCTAGAAGGCCCCCAGCAAACTAGGCCCGATCCACAGGTTGCCCAGGGAGAGGGGGATCAATGCGAACAGAACCCTCAGCCATCCCGCCATGTCCCATCGTCTCGGATAACTCATCCGAACATGGAAGAACAGATGCAGAGCTTGCAGCTGCAGGTATTAGCCACGAACGCACTGGTGAGGGATTTCATACGACCGTTCGGCTCCGCACTTCCAGTACCACGCACTAGTTCAACCCAGCCGTCAAGGCCTGCTCCGAGCAGAAATCCCAATGACGAATCTCCTGATAACAGCATCACCCCCCAATCAACAGCAAGAAGGGGGTCAGGCAGGACTTCGTGCACTGTTCATTCTGTACCACCGCGATCTCTTACTGAGGGGCGCAAGTGAGGTCCCATCCTTGCTCGAATCGGGAGAGCAGGTCGTTCTGTACATCATCGGAACCCTGAGACACATAATACTCATAGATCCCCACACCGTACAGGAGGACGCCAACCGTCGCCTCAAAGACACACTAGAGGCACTCGTCCGCATAGAGAAGAACATGAGAACTACCAGAGGCAAGCTCGGCGAGATCGACCCCATCTTGGTCAGAGCTCGCCCATCGGGCCTACCAGAGGTGCACCACGGCAGGGTCACTAAGGCCGAGGAAGAAGCTCCCGGAGAGAAGGGTCACGCCAATCAACAGATGGCCGAGCCAAGGAGAGAAGAACTGACCTTGAGAGCCGTATCCAGCGACTCACTGAGCGAATAGAGGGAATGCAGAGGCAGGAGCACCCGGCCGACATGACAGTAACCCCGGCCCATAATGCACTTTTCGACGAATTGATTGACGCCGAGCTGCCCTCAAATTTTGTGATACCTGTCTTCAACGGATATGACGGCACCACAAATCCCTACGATCATCTACTGTACTACAGCTCGGCCATGGCGATGCATGGTAGGTCAGACGTCGTTCTCTGCCGTGCTTTCGCAGCCTCATTAAAAGGAGCCGCGCTGGTCTAGATGTCAAACTTACGGCCACGGTCCATCCGCAGCTATGAAGAATTGACAAGAGCGTTCCTCACACGTTTCCAAGCAAGTATGAAGCAGAAGCAAACTACGCAAAACGTGATGAACATGAGGCAAGGGGCGAGGGAGACAATAAGAGAATTCCTTGCCCGATTCACGAAGGCGATATTAGAGGTAAAAAACTTACCGGAAGGAGTGGCGTATAGCACATTGTGCAATGGGGTAATACACCTTGATCTGGTTCAGTCCCTAGCCCTCGACTTACCGAAGACGATGCCCGCACTGTTGAGACGGTGCAATCAATACGCCAACATGGAGGAAGTTCTGGCAGCCCGAGGAATAGCTGACAGGGGTGATCAGGCAGAGAAGGAGAAGAAAAGGGCTCTGAGACATAGGGATGACTCTCGTGAGCCGAAGAAAAACAGAACAGGTCGGCCTCTGGACACAGCTGAACTTGAGCGATATGAACTTGATCGTTCTCGAACAAACTTGCTCTTGGAGATCCAAAATCGGAAGTACTTTCGCTAGCCCAGGCTAATGGCAGGTAAACCAGAAGAGAGGAACCTCAACAGGTATTGCCGATACCACCGAGACCATGGATATGACACTGAAGACTGTAAGTCTCTGAAAAGGGAAATTGATGAGCTCATCAAGGCCGGATACCTCAACCAGTATCTGAAGCAGAAATATGGTGGGAACTGGCCCGAGCCGAGTAGAGACGATGCCATGCCTAGCCGAGGTAAGGCCGAGCCGACAATGGATCTAGCCACAAACCGAGCTGTCACATACGACAACCAGCCCGTGGGTCCGGCCATCCTAACAATCATGGGCGGACCTACGACGGAATCAGTCAGAAAAGCCAAAGCACACACGTGGTTCGTATGCATCACGGAACAACCTGTCAAAGCCTTCAAAACAAATCCACCCATTACTTTCTCTGACAGAGATCTGGAAGAGTTGAACTAGCCTCACAACGACGCTATCGTGATCCAATTAGTGGTGGCCAACCACCCTTTCCACAGGGTCCTAGTGGACACGGGAGCCTCCGTTGACCTCATGTCATACGAAGCCTACATAAAACTGGGGCTTGGCACCAGAACCTTAAAACCAGCCCCAGGACCTTTGTATGGATTCTCAAGCATGCCAGCTGAGCTAGAGGGAGTTGTTGACCTACCTATAACCATCGGACAAGGAGCTCAGACAGCCACAACCATGGTCTCTTTCATGGTCGCCAAGATCGCCTCACCCTACAATGCAATCCTTGGTCGACCTGGTCTCAATGGTCTTGGGGCGATTGTGTCCACTAGGCACATGAAAGTCAAATTCCCAACCAGCAATGGAGTCGGAGAATGCAAGTCCAGCCAGAAGGAATCCCGGGAATGCTATGCCAACTTCATAAAATCTGTCAAAAAATCGTGCTCGGGCCTAGCATGTATGGTAGAAGTTGTTGGTTGCCGAGATGAAAGCCTCCTGGCCCGAGCCGAACCAGTTTAACAGCTGCCTATAGTCTGAATCACTGAGGCCAGTAGACAGTCTATCAGTAGAGAGTTTTATCAGTAGATTGCCTTGAAATCCCATCGATTGGGTGTTAGTCTTGAAGATTTTATACTATCAGCACCTTAGCAGTTATTCAATTTCAATCACATAGCAGATTAGATTCTATTTTGAAGCAATCTCAGCAGCATCTAAAACCGAGCTCCAGCTCGGCACTTCAAGACCAGACCCTAGTTTGGCGACTTAAAGACCTTAACCAATGAGGCACAAAGACCGGGCTCTAGCTCGGCACCACAAGACCAGACCCTAGTCTGGCGACTTAAAGACCTTAACCAATGAGGCATAAAGACCAGGCCTCAGCTCGGCACCTCAAGACCAGACCCTAGTCTGGCGACTCAAAGACCTTAACCAATGAGGCACAAAGACCGGGCTCTAGCTCGGCACTTCAAGACCAGACCCTAGTCTGGCGACTCAAAGACCTTAACCAATGAGGCAGAAAGACCGGGCCTCAACTCGGCAGCAAATAAGACCGAGCTCCAGCTCGGCACTTCAAGACCAGACCCTAGTCTGGCGACTCAAAGACCTTAACCAATGAGGCAGAAAGACCGGGATCTAGCTCGGCACCACAAGACCAGACCATAGTCTGGCGACTCAAAGACCTTAACCAATGAGGCACAAAGACCCAGCTCCAGCTCGGCACCTCAAGACCAGACCCTAGTCTGGCGACTCAAAGACCTTAACCAATGAGGCAGAAAGACCAGGCCTCAGCTCGGCAACAAACCTCAAGACCAGACCCTAGTCTGGCGACTCAAAAGACCTTAACCAATGAGGCACAAAGACCGGGATCTAGCTCGGCACCACAAGACCAGACCCTAGTCTGGCGACTCAAAGACCTTAACCAATGAGGCAGAAAGACCGGGATCTAGCTCGGCACCACAAGACCAGACCCTAGTCTGGCGACTCAAAGACCTTAACCAATGAGGCACAAAGACCGGGCTCTAGCTCGGTACCACAAGACCAGACCCTAGTCTGGCGACTCAAAGACCTTAACCAATAAGGCACAAAGATCGGGCTCTAGCTCGACGCCACAAAGACCGGGCCCCAGCTAGGTAGCAAATAAGACCGAGCACCAGCTCGGCACCTCAAGACCAGACCCTAGTCTGGCGACTCAAAGACCTTAACCAAAGAGGCACAAAGACGAGCTCTAGCTCAACACCGCATGACCTGACCCTAGTCTGGTGACTCAAAGACCTTAACCAATGAGGCACAAAGACAGCGCTCTAGCTCGGCAGCAACTAGACCGAGCTCGGGGGGCTAATCAACGAGCCCTCAAAATACATCACTACCGAGGGAGACATCTACATAAATACGGATCTATATATGAGGCTAATCTCGGGGGGCTAATCCACGAGCCTAGCCCAGCACAAGAAAATCCTTCGAGTCGGATCACTTCTTCACCAACATCGATTGAGCCGCAGGGCTATACCAGAGTAGCATGGACTGGAACGCACCACTCATAGTCCGTCGGATTGTAGCCGGGCATCTTATCCTGAAGGAACAAGATGACATCGTCTGAGCCGCCCTTAAACGAAGAAATGTTAACCTCATCCAACAACTCTTGGTAGGGCTAAGGGATCAGCCACCTCAGGCCATTTCTTTTCGACCCCCATGAAAGCGCTTTGCTTCCATTGCCATCGAACAAGCGATAGCCACGTCCTCGAACTGTTGAGCAGCCTCGGCTGAGAAAGTGAAGCAGTGCATCTCGAATCGGATTAAATGCTCTAGCAGGTCGATTCGAACTGCTAGAGCGGGGGGCTGGTGATGAGGCAAAATATGTCACATTCCTCAGCACGGCTGAAGCATGTACGCAAACCTGAAAAGGACTGAGTCGGCACCTCGGCCTCCATCAGGCCGTGCCCCACCTCGGCCTCAATCATGCTGTGCTACTGCCTCGGCATCAATCATGCCGTGCTACTGCCTCGGCATCAATCATGCCGTGCTACAACCTTGGCATCCATCTTGCCGTGCTACTGCCTCGGCATCCATCAGGCTGTGCTGTCACCTCAGTCTCCATCAGGCCGTGCTGCCACCTCAGCCCCCATCAGGCCATGCTATTGCCTCGGCCTCCATCAGGCTGTGCTACTTCCTCGGCCTCAATCATGCCGTGCTACTGCCTCGGCATCCATCAGGCCGTGCTGTCACCTCGGCATCTATCAGGCCGTGCTGCCACCTCTGCCTCTGTCAGGCCGTGCTGCCACCTCGGCCTCCATCAGGCCATGCTCCACCTCGGCCTCCATCAGGCCGTGCTACTACCTCGGCCTCAATCATGCCGTGCTACTGCCTCGGCATCTATCAGGCCGTGCTGTCACCTCGGTCTCCATCAGGCCGTGCTGCCACCTCGACCTCCATCAGGCCGTGCTCCACCTCGGCCTCCATCAGGCCGTGCTATTGCCTCGGCCTCAATCATGCCATGCTACTGCCTCGGCCTCCATTATGCTGTGCTACTACCTCGGCCTCCATCTGGCCGTTCTGATACCTTGGCCTCCATCATGCCGTGCTCCACCTCGGCATCCATTATGTCGCACTGTTGCCTCGGCATCCATCAGGCCGTGCTATTACCTCGGCATCATCTGGCTGAGCTACCACCTCGGCCCGACGTCAACAATAAGGATTCCAGAAACGTGTTTTCGTCCACCACTACATTCAAAGAACGTAATCTATTCCGGAGGACAGGACTCTATCCACTACACGTCATCATGACGTCACACGGTTGATCTTTCCTAGTTAAGAGGGGAATATTCCAGGAATATCCCCAGAATCACAGAGCCACTCCCCTTGAGGACTCCACGCCTAAGCAGGACTCTTCACAATCGTCTCCCACTTGCGCTCCATGAGCAACCTATAAATACCAAGGTAAGCCTCCATCACAGGGGGGGATTACGCACTTCTCATACTGTAAAGCTCTCTTGAACATCTGTTGTGGAAAGGTCTAACTTAGGCATCGGAGAGTCCCCCGTCGGGTCAGCCCGGCTCTCCTTGTCATCTCTTCTGTGCAGGTCGGCCAAAGCACCAGGAACTGCAGGAGAGATAGTACGGTCAAATTTTTTCGCATCAGTCTGTATCTTCTTCCCCAGCCACAGGATGTGTGTCTTGGGCTAAGCTATGAACTTGGTTTAGTGGGGGCCACCGGTTCCATCTAACGACGATTACGATGCTCCGAAATCGTACTCCATGACAGTAGCTATCTCCAACAATCATTTATCAGGGATAGAGCCTCATAGATGTGAGTTGAACTTAGGGTGGGATCTAGAAGGCGGTGGATCGGTTGACGTAGTAGGGGAACTGGCTCTTTGTTCCTCCTCAAAACGCTTGGGGCAGCGTGAGTCTTCATGTCCCATGATACACCACTATTACTCCAACCTAACTTTGGTCAGTATATGGTTCAACCTCATTGATTGACAATATACTTCCCGAACACAGCATGCCAGGAAGGTAGGAGAAGAGTCTGCAGTACGACATCTCAGCATGAGCCACTTTGTCTTGACCATTTGCACCTGCTATGCTCGTTGTGCCCATGTCTCAATCACATGTCTCGTCCCGGCATGATATGGAGCATCGACGTCATAGTAAGAAGGAGACGTCTATATTCGCCTCTGAGCTTAATCATGCCTGACAAACTCAACCAAATGTGGGCTAGCCAGTTATTTAACCATAAGAAAAACAATGGTAGAGTTAGCGGATATGGGATTAACTATGGTCAAGTTAACCGTTATAAGACTTGCCAACTCAATGTGGGAAAGGGACGAGCTTGCCAATGAGCGGAGAGTCCACATCAGCCATGAAGAGGACAACCTAGCCAATACTTTATATAAGGGACATTTAGCAAATTCAGAAGGTAAGGACCTCAATGTACTGAATACTCTGTCCAATATCCCATTTTAAACTGAGACCTGACTTAGGCATCAGAGCCTCTTTCCCAAAGCTCCCTCCCAGTTAATTTCCAATATGTGTTGTGCAGGACGAACGGAGCAGAATCGTGCATCAGCATCCTAGAAAGATGCAGATATAGCAAAACACTGGTAATTTCTCATACTTGACATTGATATCCAACCGAGCACCCGACTATCTACTTATATTGATGGATTGACGCCGAGGTTGCTAAATGTCCAAGCTAATTCTGCACCTCAAGAACACCTTATATAGCCATAGCCTTCCTTGGCATCCCAACTATGGCCGCAACTTGAAAAGAAAACTCCATGGAGACGAGATCCAAAGGGATGGAGTGGAACTGGACCTAGAAATCAGCATATCGAAACTGCCATTCTCCGTCTTCTCGCCGTCATTCAAGCATCAAAAGATTACCGAGAAAAACCCAAGGTCCTTCCTTTAGGACATCGAGCATGTCAATAGGGTGGTGAGAGCTAGAGAGGAAGTGATTCAGCTCCATAGGTGTCATCTTCACGGTAGATTAGTATTCCAGGCCACCGATAGGGCCTCGAACACCTCTTGTCTGCGGAAAAGTTTCCCCGAAAAGATATAATCGACCGGGTTATTAGCCCAGGAACAGGCCGATGTATCTTCAATGTCGTCATCCACGTCTAACACTTCTTCCGCATCAAACAGATTTGTTGGTTCCAGGTGGCTAACGGTGGAGAACCGACCATGAACTCGACCACGAACAGACATCCAGGCGTTATAGGTTGGTGCATTTTGCATGACCCCAATGACTCATGGGTCCGCTTTCTTAAAGCGAAATACTTTCCCCGCACTTTCGTTTTTGCTCAATGAGCATCGCTATTACTGTTCTTGGGCTTGACTGGGAATCTTGAAAGGCCTAGGGGGTATTTGGCGTAGGGCTGGAAATGGCATCTTGACGACCCTTGGGTCTCTTCGCCTTTCCTATGAGTCATATTTTGAGTCAGCCCTCAGGGCCTCTCCTCGGTTGGTCTCCTCCCTTGGCTAAAGAGTCTTCACCTTTATTCGTCTCCTCCTCCCTTGGCTGAAGAGTCTTCACCTTACCTACAATAAAGATTTTATTTTTTATGGTCTTGATTTATTCAATCACCTTAACGAAGATGGTGGACTTCAACCAAGCCACCCTTCTTATGAAGTAGCTATGGAGATTTCCAAGGGAAAAGAAAAAGTCGTGGTGCTCATTTTTGGCTGCTAAGTACCTCTCCAATGGCAAAAATGGATTGACCAACCCACCTCTTAATTCTCCTCTAGGGATCAAAGATGCAACCTTTGCAAAAGATTTCATATCTGCATGGCCATAGTTTTGTCTAAACTATTGAATCTTTTTAAGTCATAAATAAAAAAAATAAAAAAATGATTCGATAGGTGAATGGTAATGATCAAGAACCTTGGCACCTATGCTTTATCCCGATAAAACATTTCTCAATATAGTGGCATCCATGTCTGTGTCGGCATAGAGTTCCAGATCGTTTGAAATAATGTTGTATGCAATCTGGGAGTAGATTTCTTCCATTTCAGAAAAAATGAACGAATAGCCACCTTTTCCATGGTCACCTTCCACATCGATCACGAACTTACTCTAGAATGAAAGTGTGAATAGAATTTTATTACCTTACGTTGCTATAATTCGACTTCAGGATTGGTGTGGGGAACTTAAGCCGGTTCTGGCACTAACAGGGTGGCTCATGAGCCGAAATGAGTTAGGCGCTTCCAGTCATTAGATAGAGTGACTACCAAAGATAGGGAGGTGCTTCTGGGATATATACGATTCCATAGATGAGCTAGGTCTAATCCAATAAGCCAGGGTGCTGCCCAATCAATAGTAGAAGCTGCTTTCCCATGCCATTGGTCAATACCATAATTTCATTCCAAGCCGGTCATTCAAGATCGTATTTTAAGTCGGCCCTCGGGGCCTATCTTGGAGATGGTCTCTCCTCCCTTGTCTTTCAGCCAACCAGAGAATGGGACATCGGTTTGCTCCGTTAGCTTTTCTCCATCCCAAAGGTCATAGTTATGGATAAAAATCCTCTATTATTCCATGTGCAAAACTCGACACATGTCCAACTTTTAGTGAACGGTCCAGATGAGTTCTTGGTTGAATCTTCACCAAAACTTGGTTAGAAGTAAATTGAACCGATCCGTTTTAAGGTTCAAACCAAACGGTTCGTGATTTGAATTAAGTGTCTCAAATGACCTAGAACTCATGATATTCTCTCTCTCTCACCCCTCTCGCTGCTAAACAAAGGAGAGGTTCTAGTGTGGGCTTTCAACGAAGCTCGGTAGAGGTAGAGGTAGAGGTCCTGTTTGTGTACGACGGAGAAGCTCTCGGTAGAAGCTCCTTCCATCAAGGTTTTCTCGCTCTGATCTTCTACAAGGGAGGTTCTGGTCTGTGCTCTCACAGTAGGATCGCTCTCTGTTATCCTCAATCACATCAAAGCTCTCTTTTGCCACACCAATCGACAACAAGTAAACCCCATAACTACAATGTGTGATTTTATTCCACCTGCAGAAGACGATTGTTATCCCATTGGGACTGTCATGAATGAATGTGTGATTTTAATCCCAGAGTTTGCAAATAACCTATTTTTGTTTTGCCTAATATGTTTTGTTATTCTGGTATGCAGTAGAAGTAGAAAAAGGTAAATTTTTTTTTTATCTAATATGTTATATTCTTCTTGGTTTGCAGCAGAGTAGCATAATTTTTTTACTCTATAATATGTTATGTTCTATTGGCTTGCAGCCGAACAATGTAATTTTTTTTTTTTTATTTCTCAAATCCATTCTATTCATCTTGGTTTGCAGTAAAACAACATAAATTTTTTTTTCTCTAATATGTTTTATTCATCTTGGTTTGCAATAGAACAACATAATTTGTTTTTTCTCTAATATGTTATGTTCTCTTGGTTTGCGGTAGAACAACCTAAATTTTTTTTCTCTAATATGTTCAGTTCTCTTGGTTTTGCAAGTAATTGCTGATTGATGTGATTGGGGCTTTGTCCATGTATCATGGTCCTTTCACATGGATCCCATTAGGTAGATTTAGCTACAAACTAGGCATTGCTCTAAATTAATTGCAATAGAATAACCTAATTTGTTTCTTTGTTTTTTAATCTAGTATTTTTTTTTTTTTTTTTTTTGGTATCTGTTATCTTGAAGTCATTCTCTTGGTTTGCGCTGGAACAAACTATTCTATATAATGCCTTGTTCTAATAGTGGACTATGTATGTGGACAGTCATGAATGTAGTAGTAACTGCTGATTGATGTGCCATTGTTTTTATTTGTTTTGTCTAGTATGGAGAATGATTGGTTAAATAATGAGAGGGAACCTTGAGTTGGTATGTTATTCTAATTCAGAAGAGGATGCATATGATTTTACAACAGTTATGGACGGGCAAAGGGGTTTAGTATGAGGAGGCACTTTATGAATATGAGTAAGAAAGACAAAATGACTATAACATCTAGGGGATTTGTCTGTTCAAAGGCTGGTTGTCGACAATCAAACAAGCGAGACATCAATACTATTAATCCCCAATCTGAGATAAGAACAAGTTGCCAGGCACGGATGGCCATCAATTTGGTTGATGATGGAAAATACATGTGCCGTGACTTTATGGGAGAACATAATCATGATTTTCATATTATATCAACAGTTCATATGATGCATTCCAGAGGAATATGTTAGACATACATAGATATGAAATTGATTTGGCAAATAACTCGGGGATCGGACCTAGATCCACAGTTGAGTTGATGGGTAGGCAGGCTGGTGAGATCAAGAACCTAAGCTATACGACCTAAGATGTTAGGAACTACCTCCGTACTAAAAGAATGCATGCCTTATCATATGGTGAAGCAGGTAGTTTGTTGAAGTACTTTGTTACCCAAACTAGGAATAACTTGTCTTTCACGTATACATTTCAACTGGACAGTGAAGAACAAATAACTACTATATTTTGGGCTAATCTAAAGATGATCATTGATTACGCACAATTTGGAGATGTAGTCAGTTTTGACACTACATTTTGCATCAACAAAGAATGTAGGCCATTTGGGTTGTTTGTTGGTTTTAATCATCATAGAGGATGCATTGTATTCGGGGCTGCACTTTTATATGATGAGAGTAGAATCATTCAAATGGTTGTTTGATGTATTCACTGAAGCACATGGTGAAAAGTAGTCTAAAACTATCTTCACGGACCAAGATGCTGCTATGGGTAGAGTATTAACGGAGGTGTAGCTTCAGACATGGCATAGGTTATGTACATGATACTTGATGCAGAATGGCATTAAGCATTTTGGTAATATGATGAAAGATGGCTCCTGTTTTCTTACAAATTTGAAGAAACGCATACACCAATACGATGAAGAAGATCAATTCAATAAGGCAAGGTATAAATTGCTTAGCGAATATAATGTTATGGATAATGCATGGCTACAACGCATATATAGACTTAAAAATAAATGGACTAAGTGCTATATGAAGAACACATTCACAATTGGCATTCGAAGTACATTGCTCAGTGAGAGTCTAAACTTTGATTTAAAAGACTATTTGAAGTCAAGTTTATATATTGTGCAATTTTTTAAAAACTTTGAAATAGTTCTTAACCAGAAGCGTGGTAATGAATTAAAAGCTAAATTTAAAGCAAGAAACAAGATACCAAGACTTGCAAATTCAATGTCACTTGTCCAGAAACAAGTTGGGGAAATGTACATTCCTGCAATTTTTGAGTAATTTCAAGAGGAATATAATTGGATGACCGTTTGCTATATTAAAGGCAGAGTGGTGGGATTCCCTTCATTGATTTTTGGGTTGGGATTGTTGATGTAGAATGTGAATATAAAGTCTGTTGTAACCCACTTGAAGGGATTATAGCTTGTGTTTGTAGGAAATTCGAGACATATGGTCTTCTTCATTGCCATTGTCTAAAAGTTTTGGATATGTTAGACATAAAATGTATTCTGGAATTCTATATTTTGAAAAGATGGACACGGGGAGGAAGAACTATAGTAGTCAATGACAGTAGGGGGAAAGAAGTTGACGAAGATGTCAACCTAGACTATACGCAATGGTATAGGCGTATTTGTCCTGAACTTGTTCAAATAGCAACTGAAGTTTCAAATACAGTTGAGGGATACAAGTTGGTGAAAAATACTGCTAATGAATTAAGGTTAAAGCTTGCTAATATTAGAATCAACATAGTTGATTGCCCTAATATGCCAATATTGCCTGATTTCCCAAATGACATAAACAATGAAATACGTTTGAAGCATAAAGAGAAAAGTACAAAAGGTGGTAGACAATCAAAGATTTGGGTGGAAAAACAAGGAAAAAGAAAGAAAAGTGGAGGGCTCAGTAACAGTAAAAAATTATAAGAACTAACTCCTGCACCAATGACTGCACAACTGATGGATAACACATATCCCAGTTTCATTTCACTTATGGTTAGTACTTTCAACAATGATTACATTCTTTTTTTAATTTTTACTTTCTAATTCAATTTGGATTGACCTAATGTTTTAAGCACTTTGCAAGATTATGTTTCTCATATATCATCTCAAGCATTTGCAGTTCATCAATCACTGAATGAAGATTAGATTTAGTTTCAGTTATTGAGGATCTTTATTTTTTTGCTACTAAATACATTAAGTTAATGAGGATCTTTATACCAATGCCCTTGGCTGCTTCAACGGTCAAAATCTTATATTGTACCTTGGGAACTAGGGACCAAGTATTGGTATCTCAAAGACTTAAAAAAAAAATGACGATCTTTATTTTGGTGCTAGTTAATACATTCAGTTGTTTTGGATCTTTATTTTTGTGCTAGAAAATACATCCAGCATTCAAAGGAATTCTATTGATTTTTAGCATCTAATGTACTAACAATCTTTTTTTTTTGTAGGTAAGGAGTCTTTAGCTCAAAATGGTAGAGCACCTGAAGTGATGGCCAGGTTATAATGGTTCGAATCCACCAAGACTTTTTTTTTTGGATTGTTTTAGCGGTTGTTCAGTATCTTTGTTTATTCCAACCAATACTACCTCCATCTAAACATGGAAAGAATTTCTAGGAAAGAAAAGGAAAGATGCATTTGGTTGTTGTTCTTGTAATTGTTGGTTGTTATTTGGCCCTCTACTTTTCTTTTCTTTTTGTCTTGTTTTTCGACCCAACTCTTTGACCGTCTACGACCTTTTGTACTTTTCTCTTTATGTTTTAAACGTATTCGATTGTATATGTCATCTGGGAAATCAGGCAATATTGGCATATCGGGGCAATCAACTGGGTTGATATCTTCTTCAACTTTTTTCCCCTACTGTCATTGACCACCATAGTTCTTGCTCCCTATGTCCTCTCTTCAAAATATAGAATTCAGGAATACACTTTATGTCTAACACATCCAAAACTTTTAGACAATGGCAACAAAGAAGACCATCTGTCTCGAATCTCCTACAAGCGCAAGCTATAATCCCTTTTAAGTGGGTTACAACAGACTTTATATTCACATTCTACATCAACAATCCCAACCCGAAAATCAATGAAGGCAATCCCACCACTCTGGCCTTTAATGTTGCAAACGATCATCCAATTATATTCCTCTTGAAATAACTCAAAATTGCAAGAGTGCACATTTTCCCAGCTTGTTTCTGGACAAGCGACATTGAATTTGCAAGTCTTGGCATCTTGTTTCTTGCTTCAAATTCAGCTTTTAATTCATTACCACGCTTCTGGTTAAGAACTGTCTCAAAATTCTTAAAAAATTGCACAACATCTAAACTTGACTTCAAATAGTCTTTCAAATCATTGTTTAGACTCTCATTGAGTTGTGTACTTCAAATGCCAATTGTGAATGTGTTTTTCATATAGCACTGCTCATTTATTTTTAAGTCTATATATACGTTGCAGCCATGCATTATCCATAACATCATATTCGTTAAACAATGTATACCATGCATTCTCGAATTGATCTTCCTCATCGTATTGGTATATGCATTTATTCAAATCTATAAGAAAATAGGAATCATCTTTTATCATATTACCCAAACGCTTAATGTCATTCTGCATTAAGTGTCATGTACATAACCCATGCCATATATGAGGCCACACCTCTGTTAATGCTTTAGCCATAGCAACATCATGGTCCGTGAGGATAGTTTTAAGCTGCTTTCCACAATGTGCTTCAGTGAATACATCAAACAACCATTTGAATGATTCTACTGTCTCATCATATAAAAGTGCGGCCCCAAATACAATGCATTATCTATGATGATTAAAACCATCAAACAACCCAAATGGCCTACACTCTTTATTAATGCAAAAAGTAGTGTCAAAACTGACTATCTCCAAAATGTGCGTAATCAGTGATCATCTTTGGATCCGCCCAAAATATATTAGTTATTTATTTTTCACTATCTAGTTGAAATATATACATGAAAGACAGGTTATTCCTAGTTTGGGTAACAACGTACTTCAACAAACTACCTACTTCACCATATGATAAGACACGCATTCTTTTAGTACGGAGGTAGTTCCTAATATCTTGGGTCATTTAGCTCAGGTTCTTGATCCCACCAGTCTGCCTACCCATCAATTCAACTGTGGATCTAGGTCTGATCTCCGAGTCATCTGCCAAATCAATTCCATAACTATGCATGTCTAACATATTTCTCTGTAAACGCATCATATGAACTGTTGATATAATATGAAGATCATGATTATCTTCTCCCATAAAGGCACGACACGTGTATTTTCCATCCTCAACCAAATATATGGCCATCCGCGCCTGGCAACTTGTTCTTGTCTCAGATCAGGGATTAATAGTATTGATGTCTCGCTTGTCTAATTGCCAACAACCAGCTTTTGAACAGACAAATCCCCTAGATGTTATAGTCATTTTGTCTTTCTTACTCATATTCACAAAGTGTCTCCTAATACAAAACCCCTTTGTTCGTCCATAACTGTTGTAAAAATCGTATACATGCTGTTCTGAATTGAATAACATACCAACCTGAGGTTCTCTGTCATCATTCAACCAATCATTCTTCATGCTAGACAAAACAAATAAAAACAATGGCACATCAACCAACAGTTACTACTACATTCATGACAGTCCACATACATAGTCTACTATTAGAACAAGGCATTATATAGAATAGTTTGTTCCAGTGCTAACCAAGAGAACGACTTCAAGATAACAGATGCCAAAAAAGATACTAGATTAAAAAAGAAATAAATAGATTAGGTTATTCCATTGCAATTAATTTAGAGCAATGCCTAGCTTATAGCTAATGTACCCAATGGGAACCATGTGAAAGGACCATGATACATTGACAAAGCCCTAGACACATCAACCAGCAATTACTTGCAAAACCAAGAGAACAGAACATATTAGAGAAAAAAACAAATTTAGGTTGTTCTACTGCAAACCAAGAGAACATAACATATTAGAGAAAAAACAAATTATGTTGTTCGACTGCAAACCAAGATGAATAAAACATATTAGAGCAAAAAAAACATTATGTTGTTTTACTGCAAACCAAGATGAATAGAACGGATATGAGAAATAAAAAAAAAAAAATTACATTGTTCTGCTACAAACCAATAGAACAGAACATATTATAGAATAAAAAAATTATGCTGCTCTACTGCAAACCAAGAAGAATAGAACAGATTCGATAAAAAAATATTTACCTTTTTCTACTTCTACTGCATACCAGAATAACAAAACATATTAGGGAAAAAAAAATAGGTTATTTGCAAACTCTGGGATTAAAATCACACATTCATTCATGACAGTCCCAATGGGATAAAAATCGTCTTCTGCAGGTGGAATAAAATCACACATTGTAGTTATGGGGTTTACCTGCCACTGATTGGTGTGTCAAAAGAAAGCTTGGACGCAATTGAGGGTAACAGAGAGCTACCCCACCGTGAGAGTACAACCCAGAACCTCCCCTTTTAGAAGATCAGAGCAAGAAAACCTTAACGGAAGGAGCTTTGACCGAGAGCTTCTCCGTCGTATGCAAACAAGACCTCTACCTCTACTGAGCTTCGTTGAAAGCCCACACCAGAACCTCTTTTTCATTTAGTAACGAGAGGTGTAAGAGACAGAGAGAAGGGTGAGAGAGAGAGAGAGAGTATCGTGAGTTCTAGGTCATTTGAGACACCTAATTCAAATCATGAACCGGTTTGGTTTGAACCTTCAAACGATCCAGTTTTTACTTCTAACCAGGTTTTGATGAAGATTCAACCAAGAACTCATCTGGACTGTTCACCAAAAGTTGAACAAATGTCGAGTTCTGCACATAGAATAACATGGAATTGCAAGATTAAGAATAACTAAGGATTTTTATCCCTTAGAATAACCTTTGTCCGGGCAGATTTGGAAGACACAACAATTTTATTTTCAAGCCCTGTATACCTGATCCAAGAACATCGTTCATCTCTGTTTCTCTCTTATTTGAGGATTGCCACTCTGGTTCTTTTCAGGTTGCGGTTCCTATCGTCGCCTGGCTGCCCTTGCTTTGATCCATTAACGTGTTCTTTTTATACATTTGCTGAGTCAGACGGTGGATGTCTTGCGGCTACCCATTGTAGCAGGTGAGGGGCAGTCTTCCCTGATTCTTCAGGTTCATTTATTGCGGCTAAGTGCAAAGCCGGTTCCAGCTTTTCAGAAATGTTTGGCTACGGCAGAAGCAATGAGGAATGCTCTTTCTCTGGGCCCTCAGTCTCCTGATCTCCTATCTGGTAGTATCATCAGATTGTCACCCGGTGAATTTGGTGTTGCAACGTTTGGAGTGCTCCATTGATCAGGCAGCAAGATCTATTGTTGATGTAATCTACTCATGCTCTGTATTTTCTTCCATTGCTTTTTAGCATGTTCATCGAGAGACTGTTGGAAAGGCTTTTACCCCTTAGCAAAGGGCGCCTCCAGCTTCATTGTCTCAGGCTTGGTGGCTGTGGCCACCATTAGTTCTTCTTGTTCCCTTCTGTATCTGTTTACCGGGGTCTCCTGTGCTCTTTTCATTTGATAAGAGGAAAATACAAAGCAGACTACCGTATATTGAATCCTATTACTAGAGAGAATCATATTTCCAAATATAAATAAATCAGAAAAAAAAATTGCATTGCTCTCTTCAACCTCTTCTGTATTCCCCAATCTCAACTTCCATGAGATACAACAATTATTTTCCTAGAGAATTTTCTAAAATCTCTTTTGAAAGAATTCCATATGCCTTTTTCTCTGCTTCACCATCTAGTAGATTACAGCAGTATAAATAATGTAATAAATATTCAGGACTGATGGCAGAGAAAAAATCAGATGCCTGTGCTTCAAAGGAACTAACTGGCATTGATGAATCAAGTTATTTTGCCGATAACTTAGTGATGCCAATTCCTAAGCATCAGCTGTTGCATCAAGATGGCCAAAACACTGCCAATAGAAATGTTAATTACATTAACAGCGTCATTATTGAGCTGCAAAACAGAGTGGAAAGAAGGTTAGTCAGCGGCATTGATGATACACAAAATGTTCATAATCTGAAAGGCAAAGAAAGGGATGGATGGGATGAGAAACCCACACGAGGAGTAAATGAAAGGCATAGATATAATAAACTGTAAATAAAGTGGGGACCAGATGAATGATGTTCATCAGATGAGTAAAGAGAGGGAAGGGCCATAGAAATGTAGAGGACAAAGTCAACAACGCCACAAGAGAGAACAAGCCGCCAAACCGTTCAATTAGTTTATTACTGCAAAAATTGCCTACCCATCGAAATCCTTCCTTATCTTGCAGTACAGCACCTATTACACTCTCCCCAAGATTTGCAATTTGGGAAGCCATCACACAAATTACAGCTTCAGGTACATTTATCTGTCATAGAAGGATAGCCTGTTTAGTAAATCAGTTGAAGCAACCTAGTCTTAAAACACAATAAGGGAACAACGGAATTACCTATGTAGGACATTTCAGGGGCAATGATAAATTCACAGATACAAAATACACACATAAAAATCAAAATAGACACTAATCATGGTAACTCGAAACATTTGCACCTTTCAGGTGAAAAAGCTTGTCACTTTACAGATTACCCATGTGAAATTACCTATTTGATAAGTTATTCATATATCTATACTAAAGCCTCGTTCATCTATGTGAAAGAACAAACCATAATTACAGAAAACAGAAAGAAATGTACTGAATAACTATCTGCACAAGTTGAAATTGAGGCAGAGATGTTAGCAGCAAGGAAAACTGTAACAATCACATGTACCACACATGCCTTCCCACTCCTGACCTAACCATGCTTATGCATCAGCAGAAATTTATCAGAAAAGTTAAAGGGTCAGAAAAGGATTAAAGTCCTATCAATGTACAAGATTGAACCCTCTTTTTACATTTTAGTTCTTTTTTCCTTTCCTTGTCAGTGTGGATTGGGAGGATTGACTAACAGATTAGGCTCTGTAGCCAGGAATTTATGCCATGTGCAAAATTATTAGACTGGGATTTGGTCGGTTCTGGTCGTCCCCATTCAGTCTTACCAGGCCAAGAAGAGCCTGACCAATTAATGAAGAGTGCACAATAATAGAATCACGAATTGTGAATTAAATCTCCAAAAATTTGAACCGAAAAAACCTAGCAGCATAAATGAATACCAAGTCCAGTTGCAGGTTACTAGAATTATAACAGAGGCTTTCAGAATACACAAGGTCTGACCTAAAGGGGTTGTTAGAAGTATGCCATGAGGAGGAGTCATGGACAGCTGTTTAGTGGAGGCCACAACTCCCCCTTAGGGGTATTTTGGCCTGGTTATGTTAGAAGATTAGAAGTTAGTTTTATTTCCATTTTTGTGTTCTCATTCCCAGTAGGACTATGTAATTGTCAGCTTATATACTTTAATAGGACAGCCTCAATCACAACGATTGGGACACTCTCTCTATCTCTCTATTTACATGGTATCAGAGCTTGGTCCCTAAACAAGCACATCGATGATTGCTATCCTTGGATTACTGGTAACAGTCCCATCTTCTTCTACTTGGCTCTTACTGGTTCTTCTTAAGGGAACCACAACTTCTTAGAGGGGGTGGTTTCATCCCCTGGTTTGCTGATTTGTGAATGGAGGTTTGATTTATGTTTGATCAATCAAATGTTCTGAAGAATCAACTCATGGTACTGTTTTGAGTGAATACTGGTTGGGTTCCATGGTTTGAGGATTAAATTGCTCAAGTAAAAGAAATCGAGTGGAACTGTCGGGGTTTTGGCTCTCTGCCAAAATTGATTTTGGCTATATCTATCAAGTGTGATCGCTATTTAGAAAATCCTTTTAGGGGTTTATCAAGCATCCTATCAGGGACATAAACACAACAAAACAAGGAACAGAAAAAGTATACAAGGAAAGCAAAGGAGATGAACACAACAAAACAACTTAGAAAAATCCCACCTAAATTGGGTCAGCTACATGGCTTATTGCCCTCCAATCAGCTTTATTTGAGGTCATACCTGGGACAAGACCTAAACTATGCATGTCTTTCCTCATTACTTCTCCTATGGTCATTTTAGGCCAGCCCCTAACTATTTTAGTTCCTTCAATATGAATCAGATCACTCCTCCTTGCTAGAGCATCCCAAGGCCTTCGTTGAACATGGTAATGCCACCTCAAATGACTTTCTCAAAGCTTATCTCGGATCAAGGCAACTCCAAAATCAGCTCTAATATGGTCATTCTTTACTTTATCCTTACTAGTTTTTCCGCACATCCATCTCAACATCCTCATCTCTGTTACACATAGCTTATCTATATGACACTTCTTAACTGCCCAACATCTTGCCCTATACATCAGAACCGATCGTACGACAATCCTATAAAATTTTCCTTCAACTTTTAAATGAATACGTTTCACACAACACTCTGGATGCACCTCTCCACTTCATCCATCCCAGTTAATTCTATGTGAAACCTCATCCTCTATGTCGCCTTATTTATGATTGACCCTAGGTATCTGAGTTTGTTGACTAATCTCTGATTACTGAAGTTCCATACCTATGTAGGACCAACTCCACACTGTTAACACTAATTTATGTTTTCTATTTGACCCTAAAATTTCCACCCAAAAAAAAAAAAAAAGAAACCATGGAATTTACTATTTTACCCTTACTTCCTTTACTGGTTTATGCATTACTGAGTACTGGTTATATGATCTGATCTGCCATTGATTTCTGATCTATATACAAAATTGATTGATAAATTCAAACTCTAATTCTGAGTTCTGTCTGACTTCTGAAATTACTGCTTTGCACTTTTCCTACTAGTACTAGGATTGACCTAGATCTTCTGATTTACATATTCCATTGATCTCATGATTTCAGCAAGTATTCTGTCTCTGAGTTACTGAACTCTATCGGAGTTATAGGATCATTCAACCATCTGATTTTATGTCATTGATAATCTCCCCAAATAATGATTTTATTCTCTATGAAAATAGTTAAAGCATCGCCTATGCGCCATGATGGCTACAAAGTTTTTTTGGGGACCTAGGCACCGCCTTATTGTATTGAATGCCTTGGTATTTTTATTATTATATATAAGATTAAATGCCTCTTCTAATGTTTTTGAGTGGGTTTGTGCAGAATGTATGGGATCATGCCTTTGAATTAAAAAAACAAACGAAAGAAAGGGAGAAGAAAATTTCATCGTGGGACGAAGGAACCATAGTCGGAACACTTCTCTAGTACCTCGGCGGTGCCTCTCCAATTGCCTTGGCCAACAGGTAAATCTTCGTTGTCTTCTTCTTCAAAGAAGAATTTTTTTTTTCTCCCTTCACTTTCTTCTCCATCTACCTTCTTCTTCTCTGTTTTTTTTTCCCCCTCCCCTCATTGTTTGGAGGGAGACGCTGAAGGCACTGAGATGCGATGGATATAAAATCAATTGTGAACTCTGTGTACTCCACCAAAATCGGGGTCCCTCTGGCCAGGAAGCTCTAAAAACCGACTCCTAAGCCTCACTTATATCTCTCTGTCCCACATTTCCTTTGAAGAGTTTACACCTCAACACACATAATCAAAGAAAAGACCAAACAGGGGAAACTCACCATTCACAGATTCGATCCATTATATTAAATAACAATCAATATCATCTCCATGGGGCTCCACTTACTTCCTCAGTCAATTGGTTGCTTTACCTAAATTCTTTGGCTTTAATATAATGGTGAAAAATATTATTAAAAAAAAAAAAATTACAGTGCCACCTCCTGAGGTATGCCACTTTTAACGAAACACCCCATGCATTACTGACAATTAAGCCTGGACCCCCATCAGTCTCTGTTAAGTGTGAATCTGAATTGACTATCTTACCCTTTTTCCTAAAACACATGTTTCCTTCTTCTTCCCCAAATCAAAGAACAGTACCGTTGCCCTATCTCCTTCCTTCGAACTGCAAATCATCGACCTCTCCAACGACAAGCGGCAACGCCCAACTGAAACTACCCTAACCCAACAATGGCAGAGTGTTGAGGTTCTGAGCTGTTGATAAGATTCATGGATCTTGATTGATTGCAGAAGGACTGCATTCCTTTAGAATCAGTTACTCAAGAAGTGGGCAATCGGAAATTAAAAATTCACGGGTATATTTGCTGATATTAACGTCTCTGAGTATGAGAATTTGAAGGAAACCAAAACCAGAGAAATCGGGAGGAAGGGTAAGAACACAGTCGCTGAGGTCTAAATGGGTTAGTGATTCATTGGTGAATAAAAAATTGTGGTAATTCAAATGGTTTATGCTCATCAAAATCAACTTCTCCTCTAATGTTGTAATGATCACGTCTATGGCAGAAGTCCAGATGAAGCTCCTTCATGTTCTTTCTCGTAGCAAATCCCATCCAATTCACTGCATCCGACTGAAATAGATCATTGAAATCGAAGCAAATACTAAATCTCTCGAACTTCTTACCAACATGGATATTAAGATCCCTGAAGTCTGGGAATTAGGAACTAGGAAGATGAAGCTACAGTATATTCATAGTTAGTATGTCTTTCATCTTTTATTTTCTCTAAATTTCTTTGAATCGGTATATGGTATTGAAATCTGATGAATATAGTGGCTTCTGTTTGAAGAGCATCCAAGCTTGCTATGTTGGAGAACGGAGGCTAGGTTAAGAAAATCAAAATTGATGTTTGGTTTGAATATTGATTTGCTAAACCCTAATTTCAATCAAGAAAGAGAAGAAGAGGGGGTTTTTAGGGGTGTAGCATGTGGTGGGAAGTACGAACAATGATCGTCTAAGGTATGCTGGACGTCGAGGAGGTACAAACAATGATCATCGGAGTTTTGAAACTCTTAGTCGGTGGTCGCTGGAGAGAGGGATAGGCATGGTGCAAAGGATTTACAGGTTGAACGTTGGAGAGGATGGATTTTCTTTGTTTTGGGAAGAAGGAAAACGAAAGAGAAAAGAGAGATATAGCACATGATCAGGCAAAGGGCATATTTGGTAGTTGGGATTTTATGAGGGGATTTTGGTATTTAAAAAAAATAGATAGCTGATGTCATACCTTAAGGTATATTCTCTAACAGAGACTGGCGGTAGGGGGTCTGGGTCTAATTGTCAATAATGCAAGGAGTATTTCGTTAAAAGTGGCACACCTCAAGGGGTGGCACTGTAAATTTCCCTAGAAAGAGATGACTAAGAGAAAAGAGAAAAGAGAGTACAGCTGGTGGGTGATATTTACCCAATTGTGCACATGTCCCCTTTTCCAACCAGCAATCTCAAGAATGCCTCTGTGTGTCGTGTGACCCCTCTTCTCCTTCGCTCTAACAACCTTACAATTCGAGTGTGTTTTAACAAAAACAATTATATTATATTCTATAATATATATATATTCTAGTTGAACTTGTTTGAAAGGTTTTAAGTATCTTTCTGCATTATCTGATACATATCGTATCTTTAATGTACTGATACAATACCTAAGAAAATATGGTATTAGCATATGTAAGAAACCTCATCCTCTATATAAAATCAATTAAATGCACTTGTCTCGTCATACTTTATTCTCCCTTCCATACATGATATACTTTACATATTACTTATTTATAGTGATTAAACTATATTTTGCATATACACTAAACATTTCCATACGTTTCTTGATTTTTCCATACATATCTTTAGCATATCTCTGATACAATACGTCTCTTAAAATCACCATATGATAAGATACCTGATATCGATACTTTAAACCTTGCATGTTTGTCTATTGGTATCAGCAACACCAGCCAATCATGTTGGTACAGTGGGTTCCCCAAACCCATTATTCGGGAAAAAAAAAAGCTTGTCATAGCAGCTCAAACCTCTAATTGGGAAATAGGATTTCTTTCTGAACAAAAGCTTTGATTGGACCGAGGTTCATGCAGAGAGAGAATCGGAACTTATATAGTCCACCATAGAGGACTTTGCAATGAAGTGTTGTGTCCATGAACCCCACCATATGGTTTATGCCCATTTGGGTTTGAGAAATGGGAACGAAATTGTATGTCCGTATCCATATTTTGAAATCGTTCATGCATGCTTAGGTTGCCTAGGCACCTCCCAGTGGCCGCTTTATCACCAAAGCCTTAATAAGGTTCTCCAACACTTGAGTCGCCTAGCGTTTTGAAAACTATGGTGAAAAGATCTTGTTTTGGTACTTGTTTGATTATTCAAATTTAATACTAAATTAATAAGCCTCTCTTCCTACTTCAACTTGATAGGGGTCAATACCAAAATTCCCTTTCTCATGCGAGATAATGAATTAGTAACTGCATCCAATCCCCCAATGTGTGGATTCTATTTCATGGGAACTTGATGAGTCAATCTGTGTGCAAATCGATAGCCTTTATCTCCCTGATAGATCCCTATTATAGGCAGGGCTATCGCAGGAAGAAGCCCAGCGCCCAAAGGGTCTACAATCGACCTCTAAGTGAGGCCCATTTTATGTAATAATCAGCCTATCGGTTTAGGTCACTCAAGTATTCTATTAAATATCTTTTATGTTATTTTGGGCCATTGATTGTAAGTCATATTAAGGCCTATCATCCAAAGTCCTAGTCTTAGTCTTAGTCTATTTCTAGTCCTAGTTGCAATAGGAGTGGTTAGTCCTAGTTGGAAACTAACTCTTATTAGCTCCTAGACCTATTATGGTTGTAATTCTGCCCTCTTTAAATAGAGGAGCTTATGCACACTTATTTCGCAGATTTGAATAAAGAAAATTACAGCCAATTGCTTAGAACAGCCGGGATAGCTGTGGGTGAGAAGCTCAGGCCGAGATAGCCACTCCTCCCCCACATTCCCTTGTTTCTTCTTTGATTCAGCTTTCGGTTTTATCATTAAGTTACTGCTGTTTATGTTTACTACTGCTGAAAGTATTAAGAAAGCTCAGATCTGTCCAAGCTACAAAACCAGAATCGATTCTCTCTCCTGGATCAGATTACAAGTAAATAACTCCACAACCCCTGGTCAGAATCCTCTCAACTTTTTAGGTTTGTGTCCCCTCCCTAGGGACTGCTATCGACCAAGGTTTGAGCTCCATCTGAGCTCTAATCGTAGGAGCCCCCCTCCATTTACTGGGCCTGCGCAGGAGATTTTCTCTCTCCTGGCCGATTGGGTGTTTTTGGGTTTTCTCTTGTGGATTGCTGGTTTATCTGTAAGGGTTGTTTCTTAATTGGACTTCTTTGTTCTAAGGGGTATTTATATTGTACTGTTGGGTTCATAATTTGTGGGGGTTAGTTTCTTTAATCTATTCCTACATTACTCCCTCTATCAGTTTGTTAAAAATTCAGATCCTATTTTTTCAGGAAAGAGATACCTTCTTTTTTTTCTCTCATTATTATTTTTCTTCACACATCAACCACCCTTTCTCTCTCCTATTTTCAACCTTATGTCATTATTATTCTGACAATTAACAAGTCCTCAAAAGCCTGATATGATGAGGTTACAGATCTGGGAGAACCAGGCCTTGAACCACTTCTCAGAAAATCTGGCAAATCTGAGATCGATGAGGGAAACTAAGTCTTATAATCAACAACAATGGATGATCTTCAAGCATGGTTCGAGAACTCGAGTGAAACATGCGAAATTTCGCATTTTGCGTAGGTATCGACCCAGGTCGAAATGAAACCTTAGGGGATTTTAAAAAATCACCTGTTTCGACCTGATTTCAACAGGTTTCGACCATGTTTCCCATGTTTCAACCGAAACATGGAAATTTCGACCTTCTCTTGTGCATTTTTTGGTTGAAACATGGGAAATTTCGACCTTCTCTTGTGCATTGTTTGGTTGAAACATGGGAAATTTCGACCTTCTCTTGTGCATTTTTTCTCCCAAGTGTGGGAAACTTGGGGAAACAATGGAGATTTTCATTTTTTGGCACTTATGTATGCCAGATATCATTCAAGTAAATGATTTCATTTACTTAAGATATTATTCATAAATAAGGAAATACCCACTATTTGAATCCAATAAAAATAGTTTAAAAATCAAATCCCTAAAGGATAAAAAATCAACCCCCCAATCTAAGAACAAAAACTGGATTTTTGTTATAGGGGCGATTTTCAACTTTTAAATGCTGGGGATATGTTAAAACATTGCTAAAACCCAAAAGTCCGGTAAAATAATCTTTTATTTTGATATCTCTAAAATTATTTTCATTCAGACGATTTTAACAACATTCGCGCACTTTAAAATAAGTTTGACTAGAGCATAACTATGTCATTACAACTCAGATTTAAGTAATCTTAGACTTGTTGGAAAGCTGATTTTATGTTATACCTAATACAAAAAGTCTCATGTAAAACTAAAAATCATTTGACCAATCAGACTTATTATAGAACAATAGCATTTCTCTAAATGTTGATTCTTTATAACTTAATGTGACTTAATGTTGATTTTTTATGATTTGATGTGGCTAAATGTTGATTTTAATGACTTGATGTGGCTTAATGTTGATTTTTTATAATATAAGGTATATATAGCTTACTACATAATGTTGGAAAAGATAACATGCGTGCCTTGAGGGTAATGAGTCACTACTTGGATGGAGCTGCCTAGACACTCTACTTGGAATTGAGTCACTACTTTCAAATATTGAGTAATTAAGTCACTACTGTTCAGTGTTGATAGATAACTGTTGATGATGTAATATTTTTTATCTATTTTGGATCATTTGGATTATGTCTTATGTTTTCATGTAGATTGTAGAATATATATAATCATTATGTAGTGAAGTTTCAGAATTTAAGCCAACAAGTCAGCGTAATGATTATCGAACCTTTGGTTCACCACACAAGTAAGACTTTGTGTTTTTTTTATGAAACGAATGAAGCAAATGTGTTAGAAATGTTTAAAATAGGTTGTACACAAAAAATCAGACAAAAAAAAAACATTGTTTGGGAGTCGAAACCTAAGTTTCCACCATACCAGAAAAAATTTTCTGCTGTCCTCGAAATTTCCCAAGTTTCCACCGAAATTTCGGTCTCCCCAGAGGTCAAAACCTAGTCGAAACCCGATACCGTGAACCTTGTCTTCAAGTAGATTCTGTAGACCTCCAATAAGAGTAATATCACTCTGATTTAATAGCAAAAAGAATAGAGAAAGAGGAGAGAAGAGAATCGATGGGTAGATGTGGGTGGGGGTAGGTTATCTCAGCCTTGGGCCCCTCACCCTTAGCAATATCAGCTGTTGAATTGAACCTTTCTTAGGCTACATACTTGCAAACAAGTAGCAAAACTTTGTTAAATTCCATTGTGTGAATTCTCACAAGTAAGGGCCTATATATAGCTTGGCCTAAGCTTCACAATAGCAGATCGAATGTATCTACTATGAAAGAGATTGATCAACTACTTGTGGGTTACAACTATTGCCCAGGTAAGAGTACAACCAATAGTACTTTAATGAACTGAAATAGAGGTAGACAATAGAAAGGAGGAGGTTAGACGATTAAATCTGACCTGCCATGATGAACCAGAAGGAAAAAAGTTGAACAGGGAGGGAGGAGAGGAGTGAACAAAACATCTTTGGCTCCAAATGTTACGGTAACAGCTAATCAATTTCTTTTCATTCCGTAATTCCAAAAACTGCGAACTAATGAAGGATTACATATATATATAAAGTCTATTCCATAGTTGTCAAGGCATCGCCTAAGCATCGACTAGGCATTGCCTAGGCATCCAGGCAGCCTAGCAACACTTATTTATGTCAAATACCATTTAAGTAAATGATTTATTTACTTAAAATATTTTTCATAAATAAGCAAATACCCCTCTTATTTGAATCCAATAAAAATATTTTAAAAATCAAATTCCAAAAGAACAAAAAGTCAACCCCCCAAGTCCAAGAGCAAAAAACTGGATTTTTGTTGTGAGGACAATTTTCAACTTTCAATTGCTTGGGTTATTCTCAATTATAAAAGTTTCATAAATCTCATCACAATAAAACATTATTAAAAAACAAAAGTGTCGTAAAATAATCTTTTGTTTTGACGTCCATAAAATTATTTTCATACGGGTAATCTTAACAACATTGGCACTTTAAAATAAGTTTGACCAGAAGGTCTAGAACATAACTTTTTCATTACGATTTAGATTTAAGTAATCTTAGACTAGTTGGAAAGCTGGTTCTGTGCTCTACTTAATACATAAGGTCTCATGTAAAAATAAAATAATTTCTATGCTCTACCTAACACAAAAAGTCTCATGTAAAAATCTAATAATTTGACCAATCAAACTTATTACAGAACAAGAACATTTCTCTAAATGTTGATTTTTTATGACTTGATGTGACTTAATTTAATTTTTTTATGACTTGATGTGTCTTAATGTTGATTTTTTATGACTAGATGTGGCTTAATGTTGATTTTGATGATACAAGGTATATGTAGCATGCTAAATAATGTTAGAACAAGGAAAATAAAAAATAAGTCCTAGGCTCCTTGGTCACTTAGGAGGGCGCCATGCCTTCTAAACAGTTAGGCATCCCACCACCGCCTTGGATCGCCTTGTCGCCTTCCCAAGTATGGTCTATTCGAAGTTGTGATTGACATAAAACAGAGTTCAAAGTTAATTTGGACTCTTACGTAGCTAACAAACAGAGTTAATGTTAATTAAAATAAATTAAATTTGACTAAATATAACCCCTATCTAAACCTGTGTGTAACTGTATCAATTTTCTTATAAATGTTTGAATTCTATGGATTTGGTTCTTATAAATAATGATAATACCGAATTTGAGGCAACATGAGCTCAATGTGAAGCTCATGCTGAAAATAAACTCCCATGGGAGAAGGGATGAAGGAGGCTTTACAACATTGACAAAACTAAATTTTAAAATTCAAGGATGTTTTGGTTTCTTCCAGATATAGAAGCATTGAATTTTGTTCCATTATTATTTTCCATTAGAGTTCTTAAAAAGATTTTAACATGGGAAACAAGAGAAACCAAACAATGGAAAAGAGTTCAAACCAAAAGAGGAAACAAATGCAGAGAATGGGTAATTTCCCACAGTACTGAACTGTACCTTGCCCATGACACAGCCAACGGATGCCAGGAGAATTGAAGCTAGAAGTCCAGCAATGGTTCCCTCCACGCTCACAGCCCCTTCTGTTCCTCTAGGAACTACCTTAAATGTTGTAACAAGATACCTGTTCTTGAAGCACCAATCCGAAACATTCAGATGCTGTGGTATCCAATTTTATCAGAGATTTTGCACTCCCATAAAATGTGTTCTTTCAGTCAAGTCGGTAGAATTTCAGAAAAAGGAAAAGTAAAGAAAATAATGAGAAATTGAGGCATGTTCATTACACAAAACTTCCATTTCTAGAGTGTTCTTGTGCTATAAAAGTGACCTCTTAGGTGAACTATCAAAATTAAGAGCTTCAATTGTATAACATACTTTTTTTTTTGGCCATTTTAAAATCATCAAGTTTTGCATTAGCAACCCAAAACATGCATATTCATCATTGGAATTATGCCACAAAGGCATGCATCAAGATCTGTGAATCCATCATAACAAATCAAGGATTAAATAGTAGAATGTGCATGGACCTACTTCTCACTGATCCAATATTCAAGGAATTCTAACATTTTAGTTACAAATATGCAGTGAGATCAATCTACCCAATCACTATTGTGGAACAAAACCAATGATTCAATAAGAGAACAGAAAGTAACATGCACAACAGCAATTAGTGATCATGAGATGAATTTTCAACTGAAAAAACAATTACATTGTCAAGAAATATGCAACTGCAAAGGAAAACCAAAAGGGAGTAACAAAAACCTTCTGATTTGACTCAATTGGAGACCAATGCAAAAGTTAGAAAGATAGGCATGATGTCATTGTCTTCAATATGATAAGATTCTTTCTGAAAACCTGGAACAGAAACTCAGCTTCACGAATAATACCCAACTTCAAGTAGCTGTGTACCAAATCCCAATCAACTTTTAAAATATAATATTATTTGCATCTGTTTGTATGAAGTTAAATTTAAAGCACAAAAAAGGAAATAACAAAGATGCTGGAAGAAAGGTCATGGCTAAGACCAGAGGAATCGTATCAACTTCCCCCAAAAAGTGAATATATTATCTAGTCAGTTTCCTTACGATTACAATAATAGGGAATCCAAGAAAAGTGATTTAGTTTGCAAGCCACGGTTTTATGTCTTAAAACAGAAGAAACAGCACACCATATGTTTTTTGGATGTGATGTAGTGTGGTTGGGACCTATTTTCAGGGCTGTTTAGAGTTTGAGAACATGGTGGGACCCCCCAGTTGTGTGTGTGTGTGTGTGTGTGCCTGTGATCAGACATACATCCCACACCCATATCCTACCCATGCTGTGTCGACAGACACACAAGTACTATGGGGAGTTGAAGTATCCATGTAGAACAAACACACACAAAAGTCTACTCCAAATTCCAAAAGCAGCAAGCTTTTTAAATCTCATTTCTTGACTCGCTTACGCCCAATTATTAGTAAGTCGCACTCTAGAACAAGCAAGCACGGGATGAGCCCAATGGAGAGTAAGCTGACTTACAATCAACCACACGCTAGCGCTTAGGAGCTCTCTCTCACCTCCTCCTCTTTTCCCTCCCTCTCTCAGTGGTGCTCCTCTAAACTACCGAGAGCCTCCCTACTACATCTCTTCTCCTTGTCTGGGATCTCAGATCTCCTTTTCCTGACAAGAGTGACCCAACCCTTATTTCTCACCTCATCGATTCAAGCCTTTCACCCTAATCAACTTTTATGTGTTAGGGTTTTCCCTGCTTTTTGCATCGATTATGTTGATGATGCCTTCCAATGGTGTTGTTCACCTGCTATGTGGCCCATAGTTTTTAAGGCGGTAAGACGACGGAGGCATTTGAGGGTCTTTCGGAGCGCCTTAGCGATAAGACGGTTATAAAGCATCGCCTTATCGACTAAAGCGTTCCTGTGTAATTTTTTTATAAAACCAATCTATTTGGCTCAAATCCTAGTTGAATTACTCATAAGTTAAATAAATATTAAAGATTCATATTCATACCAATGTAAGATATTCATCAAGAAAACAAATCAATAAAGTGAATAAACAAAGTTCATCTTGATCAATCATCAATCATATTAACATATAATATAAATACATAATTATGAAACAAAATTATAAATATAAAGAAAATAAGACAAAAAATACAAGTATTTATTATACTATGATGCCAAAATGAATGCCTAAGCCCTAAGGTCATCCACTATATTTTTACTCCCGTCAAAGAGGAATGAAGCTCACGCTTCCGGAGCAAGCTCACCGCTGTCAAAGCAAAATGGTCGCCTGGATCAGCGGTTCTTCCTTGTTCCTTGATTCCTTCTCAAAGCTCTTTCTTAAAACCCTTAACAAAATCCAAACCCTGTTTGTGAATCGTGTTTTTGTTTTGCTTGTTTTGGTTATTTTTTGTGGAGTAAAGCTGATCCCATACATCTCAAGTGTTAACAAAACCATACACCTACCAATAAAAAAATCTATATTTGGAATCTTCATCAAGTAATTTTAAAATGTGTTTAAAAAATAAAAATAAAAAACCCATAAGGCGTCACTTCACATAAGGCGGAGCACTGCCTTACCATCTCTAGACCGCATCAGCACTAAAGCACTGGTAAGGCGACACCTTAGCAGCGCCTTAAAAACTATGATGTGGCCTGAACAAGCTACTTTTCCATCTCTGGTTCCCAAACTAGAGAAAATCGACTTTTCAAGATTTTGAAACCCTTATCAATTTTTCTGGGTTTTCTCCCTGTTTTTTTGTGCTTTAGCTGCCCAAAGTAGTTGCTTTTATCTTGTTTCAGCCGTCTTTGCACCCTATATTGAGTGGTATCCATGTCTACTAGCTCAACTACTTCCATTGGTGGTGACAACTCCAGCACTCTCCCCACATTCCTCCATATGCTATCAAGTTTGATGCATCAACTATCTTATGTGGTCATGCTCGTATTGTATCTCCATCAAATCCCGTGGTTACTATGGTACTTATTGGAACCACAAAGCGGCTTACCACAAGTACTGACACTGATAAATGGGGGTGTGTAAATTCTCTTGTTATGGCTTTACTTGTCAACTCTATGCATCCCCAGATCACTCGTGGCTATCTCCTCCTTGATTCCGCTACAAAGATATGGAAGTCTATACAAGAGATTTACTCCCAGGTGGGAAATGATCTCAATTATTCATGTTGCACCAGATGTTCGGGATCTAAAGAAAAAAAGGGCTAATTATGAATTACGAACTCTGTGGCATGAGTTGGACTTCTTTGAGTATGTTCCCACCACTTCTATTAACATCACCAACTTTCAAAAACAAAAAGATAAGATCAAAGCCTATGACTTCTTGGCAGGGCTGAATATGGAATATGACAAGTTGCGAGCTCAAGTTCTGAGTCGGTCTCCCTTTCCTACCTTGGAGGATATGCGATGATATAACTTGATTACAGCCGTCGTACTACTTTGTTCCCACAGCCTATTGGCATTCACACCGAGAGATCTACTCTTGCTTTTGGCACTCAAACCTATAGCGTAGCCCCACAGTCTGGTGGCTCCTCCACCAGAGCTCCATTGAAGTGTGACTATTATGGTAAGGAGCATCATACCAAGGAGCACTGCTCGAAGCTCAATGGCAACCCGGCTGATACATCTGGCAAAGGTTGTGAAAACAACAACAATCATAACCATATCTCAACTAAATGGGACAGGCCACATGGATCCGATATGGAAAAATAATAAAAAAACGCAACACGAGAATTAAAATGAAGAGAGAAAGGAGATAAGAAAAGAAAATAAAGCAGCAGTCAAAGACGCATCATAGGAGCATCCCTACACGGGATTAGCACACGGGTCCTTGTCCTCCAAAAACTCTATCCGCAGTCATACTCGAATCGAGCCCAACCGTATGCATATCTTTTTTTAAAACTTTTTCAACAGTCAATTTAGGCCTGGCCCAACCTCTTCTGACTCCCTCCAACTGAATCCGGTCACTCTTCCTTATTGGGGCATCCAATGGTCTCTGTTGTACAAGGCCATTCCATCTGAACTGGCCATACAACTTGAATACATATGTCGTACTCGTACTACTTTGCTCCCACAGCCTATTGGCATTCACACCGAGAGATCTACACCTGCTTTTGGCACTCAAACCTATAGGGTAGCCCCACAGTCTGGTGGCTCCTCTACCAGAGCTCCATTGAAGTGTGACTATTGTGGTAAGGAGCATCATACCAAGGAGCACTGCTCGAAGCTTAATGGCAACCCGGCTGATACATCTAACAAAGGTTTTCACAACAACAATCATAACCTTATCTCAACTAAATGGGATAGGCCATATGGATCTGATATGTAAAAATAATAAAAAGACACAACACAAGAGAATTAAAATGAAGAGAGAAAGGAGATAAGAAAAGAAAATAAAGCAGTAGTCAAAGACGCATCATAGGAGCATCCCTACAAGGGGTCAGCACACGATTCCTTGTCCTCCACAAAACTTTATCCACAGTCATACTCAAATCGAGCCCAACCATATGCATATCTTTTCTTATCACTTTTTCAACAGTTAATTTAGGCTTGCCCCAACCTCTTCTAGCTCCCTCCAACTGAATCCGGTCACTCTTACATATTGGAGCATCCAATGGTCTCCGTTGTACGTGGCCATACCATCCGAACCGACTCTCGCGGCACTTGTCCTAGATTGGTGCAACCCCCGATTGGTTTCTAGTACCCTCATTCCTTACTCTATCTATCCCACGGTTCGAGATGAGATCTCGTTTTTTAAATTTAGCAAGAGAAGATCACAAGCAAGGTGCAAAAACCACATGATCACAGCGAGATCTAGCCTCTCTACTTTTTTGAAGAAAAAACACTAAGGAGCAAGAATTTGGGTGCTTTTGCATGAAGATCTCCATTCATACACTCTTTGAAGCTTAAAGATTAGAGAATATTACCTCCTCATCCATATTTGGAGTTACTTTTCTTCTCAAAAACCATTTTAGATAAAAAAAATAAATCTTCTCAAACCCATTTTTTCATGGAAACATCATCAACACTTATAGGTTAACATTGGTTTTTTATGTGATGCATATCACTGATCTATAAATTCATGGAGGAAAATAAATTTTTCTGTTTTTAAATTATATTTATGTTTTCATTTTTCTGTTTCAATAAATGAAGCATACTGACCTTTTGTTGTTATATAGCTTATCTTATGTCATTTCAAATTTTTAATGTATGTTAATGTAACTCATCAGTCATCAATGTTAATAATCAATTAAGTAATTATTTATGATCACTAAGGTTTATAGTATCGGTTTGTATCATACCGTACGTATCGGCCCTTACCGATACGATATATGAAATTTTTAAAACCCTTTTGTATCAATATATATCCTATGATACATACCGATACACACCGATATACCACCGATACGATACACACCAATATGTACCGATACTCTATGAAAAATTTTAAATCAAAGTGAAATGTACGTTTCAATATGTATCAGTACGTATCGATGCGTATCGGTATGTATCGACTGATACACACTGATACGATACGATACGTACCAATACGGTCATAAAATGGCTAAGATTTTTCAGAAAAACACAATTTTTTAGGTGTTTTTGTTCCAAAGTTGCTGCCAACCATTTTTCTCTCTAACTAAAATGGAAATCAAGGTTGGGAACAAGAATTTTACATTTATAAGACAGCTACAAACCTTAGATTTTTAGTGCGATACTCTCAATTTAGTGTTTATGCATAATACATGTTATATATAGTTTTTTTTTTAACTTTTTTTTACACAAAAGTGTATAAAAAAGTGTTTCATATCCATTTATGTGCGTATCTTTAGCATATCTTAGCGTATCTCCGATACGATCGATACCCTCCGATACGTATCTTAATTTTGGCCGACCGATACAGCGACCGATACCGATACTTTAATCCTTGGTGATCACTTTTAAATTCTTATGATTATAGTATGTCACATGTTGATTGTGAAATGTGGATTGTGGAACAGAACATACTAGCCTAGGGTCTGAAGAGTCGGAGACTACTTACATAGGGTACGAAGTCAAAGTACCATTTTAAGTTTGATTTTTAAAAAATTGATATTTCCATTGTGTTTAGAATCCTAAAATAGGGTAATACTTAGTTTCAGGGACTACAAAGACCATATGGCCAACGAGACCAACCACCAAGACGACCGCAAAAAAATATATGATCTCCATGAGATCTCGCCAAAATAGGATAAATACCTAGTTTCAGAGACTACAAAGACCATATGGCCACCGAGACCAACCACTGAGACGACCGCGAAAAAACACATGATCTCGGCGAGATCTCACCAAATCTCTTTTATAGATTTGCGAGATGGGGGGCGAGAGCGACATCTTAAACCTTGATCTATCCTAGTCTTGCCACACAACTCTCTCAACATCTTCATCTCCGCTATACTCAGTTCATTCAGATCACTTCTTGATTGCCCAAAATTCCACTCTATATGTCATAGTTGGGAGTATAACTGTGCTATAAAATTTTCCCTTGAGTTTAAGAGGCACTCTTTTTGTCACATAGAACTCCTAACGCACCTTCTCCATTTCATCCATCCCGCTTTAATTCTATGCGCAACATCATCCTCTATATCACCCTTTTTGTTAATGATGGACCTCAGGTATTTAAAATTGTCCCTCTAGCGCCTGTTCCTTTGTTCTGCTTATCATAAGGTCAGATTGGCTAACGGTCGTGAAAAGGGTCATGGTAATTCTAGTTAGGCCAACCATACTGAGGTCCCAAACTCTAACTCTGCACCTAGCATCTCAGCAGCCTCTCTATCATCTGATAAGCTTATTGCCTTCTAGCGTTTTTTGACACGTATGGAGCCCCTAGCATCCGCAACTCCGAGTTCTGCTCATTCCACTCCATCCGGCCTAGGTACCTATTTCTGTGGTCATTAACTTTTGTCCAAAGTACCTCGAGGATTATTGACTCTGGGGCATCAGATCACATGGCAGGTTCTTTGGCTCTTTTCTCTCAATATACTATTGCTCTAGTAACGGTAACGTCAGATTGGCTAACGAGACTCATTCCACTATTTTAGGAAAGGGCTCTTTGAGTTGTAATCCTACCTTATCCCTTTCAATTGTTTTGCATGTTCCATCTTCTCCTACCAACTTATTGTCCATTAGTAGTATTACTTCCAGCCTTAATTGCAAAGTCAAACTTTCCCATCTCATTGTGTTTTTTAGGAATCGGTGATGGGAGCAACGATTGGCTCTGGTAGGATGTGTGGTGGAGCAACGATTTCGCATCTGCCTGATGATGACTCATCTACCGTCTCTGGTCAAGCTCTTCAGACATCTTTAATGTCACCAACCATCTCTGAGTTACTACAATGGCACGATCAATTGGAACATCTTCCTTTGGGAACTTTAGCAAGGCTTTTTCCTTCTTTCAAGCATTATAGTTCGAGTCAGTTTTTTGCAAGGCATGTGTATTACCCAAACAAACTCGAATCACTTATTATGTTTCTGGTAATTAAAGTGCCACTCCTTTTTCATTAATACATTTTGATAATTGGGGTCTATCCCGTTATGTGTTTGTTAATGGTTTTCGGTTGTTTATCTCTTTTAGTGACTATCATTCTCGGACCATTTGGGTTTATATGATGTGAACCAAGGGTCAGACCTTTCATTGCTTTCAGCAGTTTCAATGTATGGTGCGATCCAATTTGGTGCTACTAGTAAGATTCTTCGAAGTGACAAGAGCCATGAATACTTCATTGAATGGTCTTTTCAAACTATCTTTCCGCTCATGTGATGGTCCATCAGACCAATTGTGTCGACACTCCGGCTCCAAATGGTGTTAAGAGTGGAAGAATTGCCATCTTTGTGAGGTAGCACGCTCTCTCATGTTTAAAATGCATGTTCCTTCCCAATAGTGGAGTGACATAGTTCTCACTGCCGCTTTTCTAATCAATCAAATGCCTTCTCGGGTCCTTGACTTCCGCTCTCCTCTGGATCTTCTCCAGGGCTCTTCTGCATTTCCTATTCCTCCCAAAGAATTTGGCTATGTATATATGCTTGTGATCATCATCCTCATGGGAAGTTTGATCCTAATGGTATCCGGTGCATTTTTCTAGGGTACTCTCCCACTTAAAATGGATATCGGTGTTTTCACCCTCCTCGGCATTGGTTCGTGACTATTGATGTTGTCTTTCACAAATCTACGTTTGACTACACTGCTCCACCTCTTCAGGGGGAGTCTTCTTCCACAGTGGAAGATGTGCCGCTTCTTGAACTTGCTATACCACAATATGTTATTCTATCGATGTTCCTTTTCAAGGGAAGACTGACACTCTTACTCCAACTCGGCCTCATCCAGATACACGTGTTTATAGTCACAGACAGAAGACCCAGACCACTGCACATCCAACACCTATTCTACGTCAATCATCTACTCTCGAACATGATCTAGTCCCCTCGGAGCCAAGTAATTCTCTTTCCCCTCCTGTTGATGTTCCAATTGTTAGTATTGACCCTTCTCTTGAGTTGCCTATTGTTGTTCACAAAGGCACTAGGTCTTGTACTTTAATCCTATTGCTAAAATTATTTCTTATGACTCACTTTCTCCTTCCTACAATAGTTTTGTGTCCTCTTTATTCTTTGCGCCTATTCCCCATACTTAACAGTAAGCAAGTGAAGACTCACAATAGCAGGCAGCTATGGTTAAGGAGATATAGGCTCTAAGGAAGAATGACAAATGGGATCTACTGTGCCTTCCCTCATAGAAGAAGACGGTTGTAAGTGGGTTATTACATCCTGTCATGTTAAAGGTTGGGACCTTCAACAATTGGACGTGAAAAATGCATTCCTTTGTGGGGAACCTAAGGAGGACGTGTATATAGACATTCCTCCTGGGTTCACTTGCTTTAAAACACAAAGGAATGTGTGCAATCTGAAGCGTTCATTATATGGGCTGAAGCACTCCCCTCACGCTTGGTTTGGGCGTTTTCACAAGGCTATAATCGCTATTGGATTCTCTCAAGGTAATACCGACCACACTCTGTTCATCAAGAGATCTAGTGGAAAGATTGTCATATTGATCATCTATGTAGATGATATTGTTGTTACAGGTAATGATCTTGCAAAGATTTCTCACCTCAATAAATACCTGGGTGAGGAATTCGAGATTAAAGATCTAAGACAACTCCGTTACTTCTTTGGAATTTGAAGTTGCCAAGTCTTCTCGTGGAATCTCCTTGTCTCAATAAAAGTATGTGCTTGACCTTCTTTCTGAGACAGGTATGATGTGGTGCAAGCCAGCAAATACTCCTATTGAAGCTAATGGTCACCTGGTTAGCAAGGAAGGTGATTCTGTGGACAGGGAGAGATATCAGAGATTAGTTGGGCATTTGATTCATCTTTCTCATACACATCCCGACAGAGCATATGCTGTCAACTTGGTTAGTCAATACACACGTGATCCTTACTCAACACATATAGAAGTTGTGCTGCGCATTCTCTGTTACTTGAAATATGCCCCAAGTCATGGCATCATTTTTTCTCCACATGATCACCTTAGGGTTGAGGTCTTCACAAATGTTGATTGGGAAGGTTCTCCTGACAACTGCAAAGGTTTGCCACTGGTTATGGCACCTTTGTTGGTGGTAACCTTGTTACGTAGAGAAGTAAAAAGCAAACTGTTGTTGCCTGGTCAAGTGCTAAAGTAGAGTTCCATGCTATGGCCCATGGCAGTTGTGAGCTTTTATGGCTTCATGATCTTCTTATAGATTTGGCTGTCCCTGCTACCCTTCCTATGAAGCTATTTTGTGACATCAAATCTAACATCAGCATTGCTCACAACCTTATCCAGCATGATCGAACCAAACACGTGAAAATCGATCAGCATTTCATCTAAGAGAAATTGAATATAGGTCTTGTCACTGTGCCTTTTGTTCGCAGTAGTGAATAATTGGTTGATGTATTTACTAAAGGTTATAGTAGTAAGATGCTTCATCCTATAATTTGCAAGTTGGGCATATGTGATATCTATGCACCAACTTGAGAGGGATTGTTGTAATAATTGGTTTTAGGGATGTTGTTAGAATCCAAATAGGAACTTGAGTTCTTTAGGGGTTTATTGGTCCTCGTAATATTTTAGAACATTCACTCCATTATCATAAATAAAGAAGACTAGTGTCAAGTCAGACACAAGTCATTATTCATCTCAACACCTCTCAACACGTTGAAATATAGCCGCTAATGACATAATGGCTTCATCACTTCTGCTTCGAAAGAATTTAAAGTTGACAAAAGGGAGAGGTACAAGAACATGTGAAACATGCTAGCTTGAGTATCGATGCTTCCAAATTTTCCTCCTTGCTTCTCATCTATGTGCAATTTGTAATTTTAGTAGAGCATACTATATATTTTGAAAAGCTTTAACATTTTTTCCTATCCTAAATGAAACTTCTTTCGTTTATCAATGAAAAATAAAATCTAACTTCTATTTTTAGCTATATAAATCCTCCGAATTTTTAGAATTCTAGGATCCATGCTAAAGGGTTTGGCATCTGTGTTAAAGAGTTTGGCTAAAATTTTTTTTAAATGCCGGCTGCCAACTCACACAAATCCTCCTCCTTTATCCAGTCTTGGGACCCACAACATGAAACATTGGTAGTGAAAAAACCACACATAAACAAACTGTGTAGCTGAAATGAGATGGTGAGATGGAAGAGTGGTAGAACTAGATAGATAAGGAATCAACAAATTAGAGCTAAAATAGGAGTAGCTCCAATACATGATAAGTTGCGAGAAGGTCGTTTGAGGTTGGCATGGACATGTGCAAAACGGAGGCCTATGAATGCTCCAATACAAAGGTGTGATTTGATTCAGATTGAAGGACCTAAAAGAACTAGGGATAGGCGTGAAATGACTCCAGGTGAAATTGTGAGGAAAGGCAGGCATAGCTTAGGACGTGTAACAAGTATGACTTTGAATAGAGTTGATTGGAGTAAAAAAGGATCTGTGTAGCCAACCCTTGTGATAAGGCTTGAGTTAAGGAGTTGAGTGGTCTACATCATCTGTCTTCAGCTTTGGTTCATTATGCTCAGCAGCTCCGACAAGCCTGTCAATCTCTTGCCGGCTAAAATTATGCCAAGAAAGTGCTACTGTACTTTTGATCCTACGTACCCAGAGAATGCTAGGCATTCTCCACTTTCGGATCTTGCAAAAAGAGAGGCTACTTGGGCACCATTTGACAACGTGTCTGTTGTATCTGGACACAGAATTGGCAGAAACATAAATTCACGTTTCTGTTTATTTTTGGGTGTTTGATAAACCTGTTTCTCCATTAAAAAAAAAAAGAGGTGACAGATTTGCAAGAAAAGATGAAAAGAAGCAAATTGCCTTGTATCATTTCATTCCTCAATGAGGTCAAATAAACTCATTGCAACACCAGAATTCAAAGGTAACACCAGAATTAACATTTGCATCAAAAATTCATCCCTTTCCAAGATTCCTTCTCTTCATCAAGATTTAGAAAAGTGATACAGAGTAAGAGCAAAAACAGGGCTAAACAAGTGGAACATTCAGATCAGGACAGATGGGAAGGAAGAATTCTCACACTTCCATATGACCAGATAAATCAAATATTAGGGAGTTTGCTAACACGAAAAAAAAGAATAACTCTCAGATTATTTATATACAATTGGATGGATGTAACAATAACCATCAGATCAATAGTATCTTTCTGAACCTCCCACCATGATAGTTTCAATAATCCAATCAGGTGTTTTAGGGGTTCCGCCAAACGTTGGCTCTTAATCATCTAGAGTGTAAATAAAGCAGAGAGGCCATCTTGAGTTTTCTATTGATTTAACCAGAGTACCATAAGACAGCAACAGTAGATGGAGTACCTCTCTTACACAGTATAAGAAAATGTAATTTTGGCTCTAACCAAAATTTTCCAATTCATCACAGATAATAACTAGAGTTCACCATACAGATCCATTACTCATAAGGAATAATCAGAATTTACATTGCCTTACATCTGTATACCAACAACATGGTCTTTCAGGAGAAAAGAGAAGACGAACAGAGATAGCAAAGTAGAGAAGAGACGGGACTGCTGAAGAGGGTTTGCTGTTTGGATTCCAGAAAACGATTTCCTGCATTCACAAACCTTAAGATTTCAGAAATTTTGAAGAAATCATGCCAAACGGGGGGAATAAAAAAACCCTAAACCTGGGGTAACATACCTCAGCACAGATGTGGGACGAAGGAAACCTGCACCTCACTCGGCTCATCGAAGTTGCTCAAGTTGAAGAAGAAATACCACAACGACTTCAGCGATGGCGTCCTTGGAATCGTTTTGGAAGGTCTACAACAGACTCCTCACCGTGAGATCTAACCTTGTCGGTGGTAAAGGTTATGAGGAGATGAGCAAGGTCCAAGTGAAAAGGGAGAAGGAAGATGCCTGACGAACAGAAGGAAGATGCCTGACGGTCAGAGCTACTGCTGCAGCTTTTCAGAGGCGGAGGTGAAGATCGCAGAGGGGCATGCGAGAGGTGGAGAAGCGTCGGACAGAGGTGGTGGTGGAGATTGCAGAGGTGGAGGTGGAGATCGCAAAGGTGGTGATTGAGCTTGAGAAAAGAAGTGTGAGACACGGGGACTTGGAGCTTTTTTATCGGGTACAAAGCTAAAATCGTGGCCTTCACTCGTTTCCAGAAACGACGAAACCAATATGACTCGTTTCGTCTGGGCCGTTAGTTTACATAAATTTTGATTTCTTATTCTAAAAACAGGTGAAACGAAACACTTTTACCAAACGCTTTTTACCCCGTTTTTCTATTTCTAGGAATAGGAAAACGCAGATAAGAATTTCTGGGAACGTTGTCAAACGGTGCCTTAATATCGTATTGCAACCCAAGAACTTATTAAAAGACACTTCGAACCCCTTTATGCCGTCCTACGAATAACATGAAATAAGTGGCATGACGAGTTTAGGGAAGGTTAGTGGAAACCATTGCACTTCTTGAGAGAGAACCCATCCTTACCATCTAGCTTAAATATTTTGTTTCCAACTCCAATGGATGGCCCCCAATCTAGCCCCGCTCTACTTAGAGTGGGAACTACAGTGAATCTTAGTTTGTGGATAGACTTTGCCATTGTAGTTCCCCACTATAGATTTCTTTTATTTGTCTCTGCTCTTTTTTCCTCATTTCTATTCTTGTGGTATTCATGCCCCTCCCTTTTGATGTACTCCTATTTCCTTTCAACTTAATAAATCTCATCATTATTCAGCACAAAGTTATTACTTATCCACCATGTGGCAAGCCAAGAGGAGCCATAAAAAATTCATGCACTCATAATAACGACAAGGAAATGGGAGAGAGAGAGATAGAGAGAAGAAAGCAAACTCCAAAGTCCAAACTTGCATGTAGTGTATCCCACTTTTTCCAATTGATACCTAATGTATACTCTAAGAGAAAGATGCAAAATAACATTTTTCCCTGTATTTCATTTTTCATCTTACATTTGTTATTTTTCATTTTTCATTTTTCATTCCTCATCTCATTTCTCATCCCTTCATTCCCCTTTTTTGTTTAAACCTCAATTGTCCCAAATTTGTTTGGATCCATGTAGCCACCCCCATTTAACTAGGACAAGGCTGAGTTTGTTGTTGTTGTTGTTGTCATTGTTCATCATCCACACCAATCATCTACTACATAGGCAAGGACCCCACTTTTCTACCAAGCCTTGCATGTAAGTATGTAACTCAGGATAAACAAGAAATCAACAAAACAAGGTCGAACAATACATACTTTGTGGTAGATATACTATCAATCCCAAGGTAACATAATAATAAATGAAGTGTAGGCATATGGAAATGCCACCCCTATAGGTAATTACATTTCTGAAGCATTTTCTCACAAAGACAAAAAACCTTTTTTGGCAATGTTGCCTACCACTTTATGGGCCTACAAATGATCATTTCTTTACCTCAATCTTCCCTTCCAAAATGGGGATAGTAATAACTTAAAAGACCCACCAACAAGGTAACAGGATATGAAAATAAACCATGCTCCATGAATTCGTTCTTAAAATGTCTTCAGAACTCTGATTGTGTTGTGCCTTAGGTCAATTAGTAACTTCTGGTTCATTGACGGGTACAAACATGATAACACTAATATTAAACAAAGAGAACGGCCTTAGATACATGGATGAATCATGAATGAATGAATATTACTTACGTTGTCTTCCCATATGCCTTCCCGACCTCGCTGGAAACCGTATCGCTCAACTTAGTGCAGAAACTCGCCACAAATCCAAGTTGCCACAGTCCAGCAAATGCTGAACCACCGATTCCAAATATTGATAGATAAGCACAAACGCAGCCAGCAGCACTGGAACCGATAACACTGCCAGGGCCTCTCCTTCCTTTCTTCTTCTCAGCCACCCCCTGAGCCTCCTTCTGCGCCATTTTCAATTTTGTCACCGCTGTGCCCTGCAATACACAGCACCTTAACAGATAGAAAACGCAATAATTCACCAAAAAAAGAAAGAAAAATCTGTGCTTCCTCGAATTCCACCAAATTAGGAGAAACATGAAAACCCAGTCATAATTTTCACTTACAACGACAAAATACGTGGCTACTAGCAAAAACCCAGAAGGACCAAAAGCCCGCCATGTCAAAGTACCCAGCAAGAAAGCAGACCCAATTCCTGAAAGTGATAGACCGGAAACGAGAATCGGAGAACCCACTGTGAATATGAGGAGATTACTGAAGAAAGAAGACTTCCATGTTGGGGGTGAGGCATTGATTAAATCAATAACTCCTGAAACAGCTCCCTGAAGCCCTAATTCAGGAACGGCAAGGGGCTTCACACGAAACATCTTAGGAGCACCGGATTTCGGGTCGCACTTACGGGTTGCTGTTGGGAAATTAACCGTATGTGGTGATACGAGTTGCAGGCGTTGGAAAGGTGGAATTATTTGAAAATTTAGAACCGAAGCTGCCATCAAAACTTGTTAAGTATACCTTCTCCAATAGACTGAATCTATACACCTGTGAAAGCGGTCAGCCTAGGCCCTTGGGGCTTCGGGTTTGAAAAACAGGGGAAATTACCAAGATCCACTATGCAAGGGAAAAAATTTTCCAAGTAGGTTTGACAAATATTTTATACCCATAGTTGCCATTTTGAAAAGATTTATTTAAATCCTAAATTAATCATTGCTCGTGCCGCCCAAGGAAAGAATAAAGTTGAACATCCCAAAATACCCTTACTTAATTACAGGATAAGTTTTAAATCTCTCTTTTTTTTTTTTTTTTTTTTTTTAATTCTTTCAATTTTCTATCATGGGACCACCCTCCTCTGTCGCAGAGGACCTCACCATCCCCGGCCTGCAATTCCACGATTCCACCATTGTCTCTACAACGATCGACTCCGGCCCTGAAATAGAGGAATAAAGAAGGATGGGCATTAATCCTTTCTCTACGCATCCTTTTCACCTTGTTGTGACTCTTCAAGGCTGCAAGGGCCTGAGCTTCACATATCGTCTTCTATCCATCGTCTTCTATCCCAATCTCGCTAAAGCATTGATGAGCTCCCCATTCTCACTGTCCAGGACCAACAAAGACGCACCACCTCGACCCATCACGGTATGCAACCCAGTTTGTTGTGAAATTAAGTATGAGAACCCATCAAAAAATCTTAGAAAATCAATGGAAGAAGCATCGTGTGAATTAATCCAGGCCATATTGATGATAATTTCAAGTTGATCAACCAACCTCGTAGAGAGAGCCTAAGAAACCGAAAGGAGAAGAAACACAGAACCAGGTGGACGATTGGCAGAAGTGGGCAAAAGAACAACCTTTGATGTCGCAGCACCTCTTCTTTACCTCCTCCCCACTAAGTCCCCGATATTGTTGTGCTTCCTCATACTTTCCATTACACAAAAGAAACACAATTAAGAGTTTGTGAGTAAATTCAATGGGAAAACGTCCACATTTTATTCCTTATCATTTCGAGCATTTCGATCTTGACTTTGGGAGTGGTTGGATTGGCTGAGATGTGGGGAGCTCAGGTGTTTAAGTACCCAGCGATTGTTGAATCCTTCTCTCTGGAGAGTTCCCTTTTCTCCCCTTCTATCCTCCCAACAATTGCTTGAATCGTCTCATCATTGCTCTCCACTCTGACTTCTCATGAAATTTCATTGAATTCCATGGATGGTTCAGATTTTGAGGGAGAAATTTTATGTGGGAAGAACTTAGGATGACGTGAGAGGGCAGGGAAGCAGGAGATGTTGACGACAGGGCGGTGAAACTCGAATGGAGGGGATAGAGATTGAACATAGGGGTACGTGCATAGACTAGCCACGTCTACCTATCTTGGAATTGAGTAAGCAGAGGGAAACAAGGAGTCAAATTGGTGGTTGGGTGTATTTGGAGGTCACCTAACCTCTTCCTCAAGAAAGAATTAATAAGAAAAACAGCATACTACTTCTCGTTACTATTGGAGTTTAAGTAATTGTTGGTACCCCATTTTAATTAATCTGGCCTATAAGACACGCAATAAGGAAGTGATCGATCCAACGTCGATCTATTGATCGATTGTGTTAAGGAGTTGATCGGTAATCAAGTTGACTGAAAACTGATGATATTGTATGAAGGAGTTGATCGGTCAGAATGACCATCAGTTTGATCAAGCAGAAAGACCAAATACAGTCAAGAGCATCCATGGTTATCCTACATGACATGATGCACAAGGAAGTCGAGGTATATGTGGATGACATGATAGTGAAATCAATGGACCAACAGGGGCACATCCCTGCTTTGAGAAAATTCTTCAAAAGAATCAAGAAGTACCATTTGAGGTTGAATCCCCAGAAATGCGTATTTGAAACAACAGCAAGGAAATGGTTAGGATTTCTCGTAAGTGAAAGAGGCATTGAAGTCGACCCCGTCAAGATCAAAGCAATCCAAGAGATGCCTACACCCAGTACAAAAAAAAAAGGAGATACGAGGATTTCTGGGTCATATCCAGTACATCAGTTGGTTCATAGCTCAACTACCACCATCTGTGCACCAATTTTCAAGCTACTGAAGAAGGATCAACCCAAAGAATGGAATGCCCAATGTCAATTTTCATTTGGTAAAATAAGAGAGTATCTAGCAAGTCCACCGATATTGGTACCACCAGTTGCGGGAAACCACTTTTGCTGTATTTATCAGTAGAAGAATATTTCATGAGTTCTTTATTGGCTCAGAAAGAAAAAGAAAAATGAGTGGACCAGGCCATCTACTAATTGAGAAGAAAGTTCTTGGAATATGAAACTCAGTACACGTCTCTCGAAAAGGAGTTGTGCAGTGTTGGTATGAGTGACAAGGAGGCTAAGGTACTACATGGTGACATATCTAGTTCATTTGGTTTCAAGAATGGATCCAATCAAGTATCTCTTCGAAAAGTTGGCTCTGATGGAGGACGGCCTGATGGTTATCTGAATTTGACATCCCTTATGCCACTTAAAAATCCATCAAGGGCAAGCCATAGCCGACCATTTGGCCACTCATCCTACAAAGGAAAAAAGAATACTTGATGACACTTTTCCGAATGAAGAAATTGCAGCAACAGAAGAGGAAAGAACAACTAGTGAATGATAGTTATACTTTGATGGGGCATCCAACCAAAAGGGATGTGGCGCAAGAATACTATTAGTCACTCCTGGTGGCCTGCACTTGCCCTCATATGTTCACCTTGACTTCCCTTTACACCAACAAGATTGTCAAGTATGAAACTTGCACAATGGGACTAGAAATAGCTTTGACTATTGGAGTAAAGCGGATCAAAGTATATGGTGACTCAACCATTGTCATCTGCCAAACACAAGGAAAATATATGACCAGAGATGAAAAATTGAACCTATTACAGGAACATCTGGAGGAAGTAACCAAGCACTTTGAAGAGATGTCGTTTGAATACTTTCAAAGGGATAGTAATCGGTTTGTAGATCCTCTTGCAACATTGGCTTTCATGGTGGAATGTAATCCTATGGCTCGAGTTTGACCTTTTATGGTGGAGACAGCCCATATATCAGAATGTTGTGAATTCCCTCATGGTGGATGGTAGGCCCTGGTTTGTACATAGTAGATTACATCAGAGGAAGGAAGTATCTGATAGAAGCTACAAAAGGAGAGAAGAAGTTCTTAAGGAAGTATACCACCTAGTTCATTCTGCAAGGTGATCAGCTATACAAAAGACGGGATACAGTTGTTATGTGTGGATGATGACTAGGTAAGAACAATTATGGAAGAAGTCACCAAGGTCTTTATGGACCCCATATGAATGCCAAAATGTTGGCAAAGAAGATTCTCAGGCTCAGGTATTACTAGAACATAATGGAAACAGGTTGTATGGACTTAGTTAAAAAGTGCCATAAATGCCAGATCTTTACCAACATCATACATATTCCACCAATGAAGTTGCATTCACCTAGCTCCCATGGCCATTCTCTACTTGGGGCATTGATGTCAGAGGAAAAATCAATCCCAAGGCATCCAAAGTACATGAGTTTGTCCTAGTGGCATTTGATTACTTCATTAAGTGGGTAGAAGCACAGTCATACTCAGTGCTTACATTGGCCAAAGTGGCAAAGTTCATCCAAGAAAATATCATTTCCCAATATGGAGGGCCATCGGAGTTGATATTATATTAAGGATCCTATTTTTGGGGCAAAGCTGACAAGATTTGTACAAAATTCGATAACAGGTGGCACAGGTCTATCACTTATCTGCCACAAACCAATGAGGCAGTGAAAGCGGCTAACATGAACATTAAGGTGATTCTTCAGAAAATAGCTGAAAACCCATAGGGATTGGGCTGACAAACTAACGTATGCCTTATGGGTGTATCAGGCTTCCATACGGTCCTCGACTAGGGCAACCCTTTCTCTTTGGTGTACAGAGTAGAAGCCATGCTACTGGTCGAAATCCAAATGCCATCTCTTAGAGTATTGTTTTGATAGCTAATTGCACGAACGAGAGTGGTGAATACTAGGCACAATGAACTCAATTTCCTAGATGAAAAACAGATGAAAGCCATGGATAACTTGAAAAAGTATCAGCAAAGAATGGCTAGAGCATTCAATGAGCATGTGAAGCCTTGTCATATTGAAGATGGAGAACTGGTTCTTAGGTAACAAAAGAGCTCCCATTCATGACCCGAGAGGGAAATTCAGACCAAATTGGAGTGGCCCTGTCATGCCCCATTCATATAAAACCGGACCAGTGATCGGGTTCCCTCCGAGTAACCCAAAACCACTAAGATCATCTGATATAATAATCACAGCATAGCGAGCCACATGAGATCAATAGAATACAATAGTATATTACAGCGAAAGTCTTGTCATAAATGATTACCTATAATTTTTCATATACTCTTGATCCCTAAAATATTATACATAAAGTATTTACATGTGAGCCCGTAGGCATGATATTTACACAAGAAATAGCAATTTAAATATCGAGAGCACAAAAAGGAAAATATACTAAAAGAATAAAAAAGAGTACAGTCAATAGAATTTGTCACTGTTGCCCTACAACACAACCCTCACATGGGCAGCCTACCCCATGCTCCAATTCTTTAGGAGCCCACCAATCCCCCATTGGGGTTTCGTCAGTGGGACCCAGTATAGGTTCCTTTACAGAATATCCTACAAAATCATTTAAAAAGGTATGTACATGAGGAGTGAGCTCACTAGCTCAGTAAATGGAAAGAAAGATGCACACAAGCAAATGCATTCAAATGATACTATATGCATGAGATTCATTTTAATCCTAGTTTACCTAAACAAATCATTCTAGGTCATAGGGAACGTGCTACTCACAACCACAGTGCATGTATGCCCCGGGTTCGAGACGCATTCTCCATCCCACGATACGACCATAGGGTTGTCAGAGAAGGCCCACTGTGAGCACTCAAAAAAGTAAATCATGGCCAAACCATAGTAGAAATGTAAATTGTGGCCGAACCACAGTAACAAATTAAATCATGGCCGAACCACAACAGAAATTAAAAGCAGTACGATTGGCCCTCTGAGTATATCACCAAGGTTTTCAACTGTCCTAATGATCAGCTAGGCGTACTTCTGACCATCACAGCAGTCCACGACCGACGCTTCCCCCCAATGATAATCCAACACATAAACCTCTGTTGGAAAGGGTCGTAACACGAGGGAATATGAAATCCTAACCACATGCTCCTACATGAGATAGTACAATTGCATAGTTCTTTTGCGTCCCATTCCACGGTGAACCAAATGCATTTGTTTCCAAGCCGACCACAATATCTAATCTAGACACCCCACAAATGTTCGGCAAGCCGGCATCATAAACATCACATGATAAATCCATTCTCAAGATTTCAACATATAACAATGCATATAGAATTTAAGATATACATGTTCAGTTCTAATGCATCACTCATTCATCAACCATATCCATGAGCATGACAATCGGTGTGTCAATATAGTCCATAAATGCGAAGGATGCCAAAAACACTCAAAAAATTAAGAATCAAAGTCCTCTTCCCAGTTACCTATTCTTGTGAAAGAATCAACACTCACAGTGCAGGTAAGATCTGGAGTGAGAAGATGAGTTTCTCGAAACCTAGCACAGACAAAGGGTTTAGAAATGCATCCAAATCGGGATTTTAATCAATGTAGGATATAGACATGACATGTATAAAAGCGTGAAGAAGGTTGTTGGTGAGTTTGAGTTCAATCAGAGCTCATTTGAGCTACAGGTGGGTCATACAGGTGGGTAGGAGAACCCACCTATGCAGTCTGCCTAGACCAGTGGGTCATACAGGTAGGTCAGGAACCCACCGATCTTACCCGCAGGTAGAACCAGAGGTGTAGGAATGATTGGTAGGTCACACCGGTGGGTTAGGCACCCATCGGTAGAACTGCAGAGGGTAGGTGTGACTGGTGGCTCACATCGGTGGGTCAGGCACCCGTCGGTCTTACCCGTTGGTTCTCTCGGATTTTATTGTTTTCCTTCTTTCTTTAATTCCAACTCTTGGAACCCCAATAGGGTGATTTCCACATCATTTCCCACACATTCTAAGTTTCATCTACTTGATTGTACCATGGATCTAAGACAACAACAAGATTTAAGGGAAGAATCATACCTTTACTTGGGAAAACCCCAAATCTTGGAATCCTCTTGCCAAACTCAAATGCCACTTCAATAATCACCAAATCTTTGTTTCCCTCCTCAAATACTTCAAGGAAACCACACAATGGCTTCATTATCCTCTAAATTCAAACATATACAAAGAGGGTTTCATCAAATCTCAAGGTTCATGGTGTTACTTACCTCAAAATAAAGATCTCAAGTCACTGGACACTATACCAGCGATGGAAAGGCGATGTGCGGCTTCGGAATCCAATGGGTGAGCCTCTTTCCTCTTCCTTCTCTCCTTCTTCCTCTTTTCTCCCTCTTCTTTACTCCTCTCACCTATTTTGCTAAAAACCATAAATAAAGGAGAGAGTTATAAGGCTATTTATACCCTAGTGTTATAAATATCTTCTAGGGTTCATTTGGTTTTGTCCATTTATGGATCGAATCGCATTAAACCACATTTTCGGGTGAGGTAGCCAACATTATCGGGCATACAAGACCTTATTACGATGAGGAGGCCGAGACACAAAAGCTCATCCAAGCCGGGCAGGGGTCCACAATACCCCAACAGGTGGGTCACACTGGTGGGTCTAGCACCTACCAGTGACACCCACCAGTTAGCCAAACAAGCCAATCTTACTGTATTTTGGAGGAAAATGGAGTCATAACATGTACTTCACTCTCACCATGTATTATGGATCAAGTTCCTATCATTCAAATATGATAACGTACCTTTCCTACTCATACATGACCTTGTGATATGTGTAAGGGCACGACTTAGGCATGCGGATCATCTCGGGTACCAGTTCAATCTCATCCGGCACCCTGCATTTGACATCACCCTTACTGCCATGTACCATAAGGCATTGGCATCAACCCGTTTCGGTTCAGACCTTACAAGACCAAACCGAATCAATCGATCAATAAACCAGGTTTAAAGAGCAGGGCTTTACATCTACCCCCCTCTTTAAAAATTTCATCATCGAAATTGAAGTTACTTGGTAGTCTAAAAAGATGAGGATATTTAGCCTAGATATCAGCTTCTTTCTCCCAAGATGCTTCCTCAAATGAACGATTGGCCCATTGCACTTTTATAAAAGCAATGGATCGATTGCAAAGAGTCTTTATTTTTCGGTCCAAGATTTTAGCAGGCTGCTCCTCATAAGTCATATTAGCCTCTAAGTACTCTAGTTCCACGGTTAGCACATGTGATGGATCATGTACATACCGCTTCAACATTAAAACATGGAATAAATTGTGCACGTTGCTGAAAGATGGCGGAAGGGCCAACATGTATGCCACTGAGCCAACCCGTTTTAAGATCTCAAACGGGCCAACATACCTTGGACTCAACTTGCCCTTCCTATGGAACCTGTGTAAGCCCTTGGTGGGAGAGATTTTCAGAAATACTTTCTCCCCTTCTTGGAATTCGATGTATTTTCTGTGATTTTCTGCATAGCTCTTTTGTCGGGACTGGGCCACTTTGATTTTCTCACTAATGACATCAACTTTATTGCAAGTCATCTGTATCATCTTCGGCCCAAGCATTCACTGTTCTCCTACATCATCCCAATATAAGGGAGTACACCTTCTGCTATACAATGCCTCATATGGAGACATTCCGATCGTGGCTTGATAACTATTATTATACGCAAACTTTACAAGAGGTATGTTTTCTTCCCAACTGCCACTCATTTCCATTGTACAGGCTCTGAGCATATCTTCTAGTATTTGTATGGTTCGTTCAGATTACCTATCAGTCTGTGGCTGGAAAGCAGTACTTAGATTCACCTGTGTTCCCATATCATACTGGAAGCTCTTCCAGAATTTAGATGTGAACCTTGGATCTCTGTCCAACACTATATTGACCGGTACTCCATGTAAGCGAACAATATTCTCCATGTAAAGTTGTGCTAGCTTATCCATGGGTAGGTAGTCTTGATTGGAATGAAATAGGCAGTCTTAGTGAGTCTATCAACTATCACCTAAATAACATCCATTCCCTTAGGTGAACGGGGTAGCTTGGTGACAAAATCCATAGTAATCATGTCCCATTTCCACTCCGGTACTAGGAGTGGCTGAAGAGTGCCATATGGTCGGTGCCGCTCTACCTTGACTTTTTGACATGTAAGACACTGTGCAACATATAGGACTACTGTAATCTTCATCCCTGGCCACCAATAACTTTGCTTAAGGTCTTTTACATCTTGGTGCTTCCGGGGTGAAGTGTGTACTCAGAACTATGTGTTTCTTTAATTATCTTGTCTTAAATCCCCATGTCATTAGGTACACATAATCTGACCTAAAACAATAGTGCTCTATCATTGGCTATTATAAAATCAGGATCATCCATCCTTTGCTCTTGGATTTTAACTCTGATTTTCTTGAACTCTAATTTTCTGCAAGTCAGTATCCATGGGTTGTTTCATGATTATTTCATACCTGATGGATGGTTGCACCTGTAGGGCTACCAAAGATAGGGTTAACTGCTTAATATCCTCTAGTTGCTGATCAAGCTCTAAGGTTGATCCCTCATTTAAAATAATCTCATCCATTAACATGGCTTCTTGCTTAAGCCGAGGGTTGGTGGCCAAATAAGTAAGTGATACAATTTAAGCTTTCCGGCTCAATGCATCAGCCACCACATTAGCCTTACCTGGATGGTACTGTATAACAAAGTCATAATCTTTCATGAGCTCTTGTCATCTTCTCTGCCTCATGTTTAGATCCCTCTGATTAAGAAGTACTTGAGGCTTTTGTGATCATTGAATATCTCGCACTTTTCCCCATACAAGTAATGGCGCCAGATCTTCAAGACAAAGATAACTGCCTCATCAAGCTTTGGCAATTGATGGCACTTTACCACATGTCCCTGGGCCCACATGTCCCAAAAGTCTTGTAAAAATCTTGTAAGCTTTGGCTATTTAAAGCCCTGATGAATGCATTCTCCAGCAGAGAGAGAGAGAGAAAGAAAAACCTAGAAAAAAAGAAAAACCTATAAATGGTATCAGAGCCTTGTCCTTCCTCCTTCTCCGGCTAAGGTCCTTCTCCAGCAGCCTTCTCAGTTCGGTTTGAACCTCTGCTAGTTAAAGAGACGGTCTAGGCCACGCCCTATTGCAGGTTACTTCTTGGTTCTGGTTTTCTAGTGTCAGAAAAAGACCCTTTGAGCGATGGGTTTGTCAGGCCCAGGAGAGGCCGTTTTTATACCCTGTAACGGCTCGGGTTGCTCCGCCTCTGAGAACTAGGTCCAAGGGGGTCCTGATCGGCCTCGACTAGTCATCTTTTTATCTATCTGAGTTTCGCCGGTGAGTTGTGATGTTCGGTTATTGGACTTGCTGCCTTTGTTACTGCCTTTGTTATGTCTCTTTCCCGACGTTCAACTTCTTCTTGAAGCTCTGCTTCGTCTTCTCCTTCTTCTTCCCGATCTTCTTCTTTCTCTTCTATTGATTCCCTGTATGAGTTTGACTACTTACCTGAAGAGCAGACCATCCCTGAGACTCCGTCTCCTCTGTTGAACCCTTATACTGTCTTTCCGAAGACAAAATCCTCTTCTTCTTCCTGGAAAACTCTTATTGCTCCTCGGAAGAAAACTCCACCTCTAAAAGAGTTGGTTCAGGCCTCTCGTTGTGATCAGTATCACATCCCTGCCACCGATAAAGAACAGTTGTTTACCTTAGAGATTCCGTCTAACCTCATTCCCCAGTTGAAAAACCAGGGTTATACTCATCTCCATTTTGGTGCGATTAATTTCGCTCTTTCTTTTCATGGCAGAAAAGGTCTTCCTGTGGCTTCCCGGCTCTCCCTCCTTGACAGTCACTTTTTATGGTATGAACATGCCGTGATTGCTACTGTTCAGACCACCCTGAATGCAGGAACTATATTCCTCACTCTCTACCCTAATTTCAATATAGCCTTAGCAGATCCCCATCTTCCTTCTGCTTTGAAGTTCCAGATCCAAATTTCTGGTACTCCCCAGTCTCCTATGGCTTTAGTAGGAACACTCCACTACCAACTGTCTTATAGGTTACAAAATCATGCCTATGACTTAACCAAAGGCCAGCAAGAAGATGCTCTCTTCCTCTCTGTGGAATCTGATCACGTTCCAAGCCTTACTCATGTACCCAGACAATTACCCCGAGATGAACTTTTTCGTCTCCTTCCCTCTTCTTGGGTCATGGCTTATGAACAACAAATGGCTACAAGCCTACCTGCTCTGATAGAGCCTCTTCAGTCTACTGATCCTCAGTATATCACTCATCCCTCTAGTGAGGTTGAAATCTGATTCCCAAATCCTCCGGTACAACCTTTACCTTCTCCTTTTCCTACTCGGTTCACAGGAATGATTCAAGAACCTCAAATTCCTGTTAAATCTTTTGATAATCAAGGAAATCCGGTGTACTATTTCTCTGATCCAGTCACTGGTCATAAGTATTTTGACCTTTGTGATTGTGATGCCTGTCTCCAAGACTCCGATGATGACTACTCCTCCTCTCCCAAACGAAAGTCTTCCCAGACTCTTCTACGGAACCAATATGAGTCAGGAGATCCTACTGTCGGACCCTTGAGTACAGAAGCCCGATATCCCTTTATGGTCAAATACGGTGCTTCCTTGGAACCTCCTTATGTTCCTCCTCCTACTCCTGTTTGTAAACCTCCTCCATCTGTTCAGGCTCCTTCACCTATAGTCCCTCCTTGTTGCATGTATACTCTAGGATCTTCCTCCTCTAGTCCTTTGCAGAATTTCCCTGGTCCTACAGACTATGGTCCTGATTCTCATGGTGTAAGACATGTATGGAAAGTCAAATCTCCTATCTTGCCCACAGGTTAACAAAAGGAAATTTCTCAAGCTGAAGTAGCTTTAAATTGGCAGAATGAGAATGCCATCGTTCAAAATCAGTACCTTGAATGTATCCTTGCTTCTCAACAGCATACCCAAGGCACTGTTGGACGGCATACTCAATTACTCAATTCCCTCAAAGCTGAGATGGATCAAGTCCATACTGAACTTGCTGGTATTGCTTCTACTACTGCTGATACGACTCAAGCCTTTGCACTTATTGGCCAAAAAGAGAAACATCTTAGGTTTCTTGAGGCCCAGCTACACAGTCTACAACAAGCTCCACCCCAAGCAGCAACATCCAGTAGACAACAACCTTTACCTCTGGCAGTTCCAAGTATTTCATCTCAAGATCCTTTTGCCATTTATGCTACCCCGGCTCCTCCGGTAGTTGCTTCTCCCAGATCCTTCCCGCTTGAAGAACTGAAAGCACTGCAGCGTCAACAACGCAACCTGAAGAATACTGCTCCCAGGCAAGAACCCAGAACATTACCCTTGGAAAAACCTTTTCCTCCACCCTTTTCAGCCTTATCCCATGACGGTAACCTACCCTGCACCATCTCCACCTATCCCTACCTGTCCATCCCCTTCACCCTCACCTCTTAGAACTAAATCTAAACATCCTCCCATAGGTGCCATAACCCCTTCCGGTGATGATGTGTTATTTGACATTCTCATCACCTTAGCTCTTCATGACCCTAAACCCATTCCTTCTTTCATGAACATAGGACTAGATCCACCTCTTGTCCCTTATCCTGCACCTCTGAATGTTGAAGAGATGGATGGTGATCAAGATGACCCTATGGTTCATAATCCTGAAATTCCTCAACCTCCTCCAGGTCCAACATATGCTCCTTTACAGATCCAAGATCCCAAGCAGTTTTTTACCTTGGTTGATGTCCCTGTTTCCAAGTGGGCATCCAAGTTTGCTGACTTTCATGCCTAGATCAATGCTGAACTCCTTCAAGAAGGTGCTACCTTTGTCAGTGTTCTGACTAAGTTTGTTGCTCGGCTACAAGGCAAACTCAGGGAATGGTATTTAGCTCTTGGTGGCTACAGACAATTGCAACTTGTTCAACTCCCTAAAGGCCAATTCATCACAGTTCTATATCAAGAATTTCTTGGTCCTGTCTCAAACGATATTACAAAAGCTCGTGACGAGTTTTTACAGTTGAAGTGTTGTTCTCTAGCTCGTCCAGATCTTGACAAACACTTCTCTCGCATGACAGACAGATTCCATAAAATTGGTGGCCTTGATGATGAAAACCTCAAGCAGATTTTTCTGAACTCACTTCCAGAACCTCTTGGTGCTGATACTCTCCAGTTTCTGAGAAATCAGAATATCTCCCTGGCATCCTGCAGTATTGGTTCTTTATACAGTTTTGCTCTCACAGCTCTTGACAAGCTTTGCAATGTCAAGAAAATCTGGAAAGACCTACAATCAAAATCTGACAAGGTCTCTTCTGCCTGTGATACTTCTTGGATGAAGATCAAGTGTAAAGGCTTGGATCCCTCTTGTGATTGTCCAACAAAAAAGCTTTTTCATCATAAGCGGTTCTCTCATTCCTCAAAGAAGCATAAGAAACGGTTTCCTTTTAAGCCTTCTCGAATGGTTTAAACCTCAATGGAAGTTCCTCCGTAAGAAACAGTTTCGAGGAAAGAACAAGTCTACTTCTTGCTTTATTTGTGGAAAAGATGGACACTTTGCTAAGAACTGTCCTAATATTTGCAAAAAAGAGAAAGTTCTTCATATGCTTGCATCACTCCATTATGAAGATCTACAAGATGCTGATCTTGAGTCCCTGTACTCTCTAGATGTAGAACCCACTGATCTCTCATTGTTTGCAATCGACTACCCTGATGACCCTACTAAAGATCCAAATTCTCTTACAGACTCAGACCCAGAGTCTTCTCTCTCTGAGTCTGAGGAATCTGAACCCCTCTACCAAGTTATCCCTTTCCTTCCTCCACGTCAACTACTTCTTCCCTGTCAGTCTATTACCTTACCCCATGCTACTGTAACCTTAATCCCTGAACCTTATGCTAAACTAGTCCGTCTAATAGCTTTCCTTGACACAGGTGCAGCCACAACCATTCTGTCTCCCAAGGTCCTCCCAAACCATTTCTGGAAACCTCAAGAACCCCCTCTTCCTTTTTTAGTAGCTAACGGTGAAACCTTCTATATCACCCTTGTTACTAAACACCCCATTAAAGTTCAACTCCTTCCAACCCTTTCGTTTACCCATGTTATGTTAGGCTCCCACTTTCCTGATAAAGACCTCATTATAGGTTTTGATGTTCTTAGTCATCTTCCCCTTAAATGGACACCCCATGGTCTTGAGTATAAACAACAAGTTCTCCCTTGGTCCCCTTTTTCTAACATATTTCTTGCAGGTACAGGTCCTACGCTGTTTGATGAGTTTAAAGGAAAACTTCTGCAGACTTCCTGTACAAACTCTCATACTGAGTTCTTGACAAAATGTTCTCATCCTCTCTGGTAGAATTCAAAGTTCTTCATCTCCTTACCTTTTAAGAAGAATGAAGATGTGAATCCAACAAAAGCCAGTCATCTTGGCATGAATCCAGAACATTTAGCCCTTGCAGTACAAGAACTTCAACAACTCCAAGCTCAAGGATTGTTAGAACCAACTGTGTCCCCATGGGCATGTCAGGCGTTTTATGTGAACAAAAGAACAGAACAGATTCGTGGTAAAATGAGAATGGTGATAAATTATCGGCCTCTAAATTTTTTCTTGGCTGATGACAAATTCCCCTTACCAACTCGCCCGGCACTGTTACTTCAATTAGCCTCTGCACTGTCTTCTCCAAGTTTGATCTTAAAGCAAGTTTTTGGCAACTTGGGATTATTCCTGAAGATAGACCTAAGACAACTTTCTGTGTCCCTGGACATCACTTACAGTGGACAGTTATGCCGTTTGGATTAAAGACGGCTCCATCAATATTTCAGCGTGCTATGATGCAGATTTTTGCTCCTATTCAAGATCGTGCCCTGATCTATATTGATGATATTCTTCTGTTTTCATCTACATAGGATGAACATCTTTGCCTCCTCCAACACTTCCATCAGATTGTTCAAGACTATGGAATCATGCTTTCCCCAAAGAAGATGGAAATTGGTGTTTCTACCATTGATTTTCTTGGTGTTACTATTACCAAAGGAACATATGAACTTTAGCCTCATATTGCTACATCTCTACAGCAATTTCCCGATGGCCCCCTAACAAAAACTCAGGTCCAGCAATTCCTTGGTATAGTTAACTACATGACAGAGTTTCTTCCTCAACAAATCAGACATACGTCTGTGCTCCATCAACTTCTGAAGAAGAAAGCTCCTCCTTGGTCTTCTGAACACTCAGCAGCCATTCAAGCTTTAAAACAGCTATCTACAAAGCTCCCCTATTTACAGATTCCTTCTGATGGACGTCGTATTCTTCAAACTGATGCTAGTGATACTCATTGGGGTGTAGTTTTACTTGAAGAAGCTCACGATGCCAAAAGAACCATCTGTGGCTATAAGAGTGGCTCGTTCAAACCATCTGAAGCTCACTATCATTCTACGTTTAAGGAAATTCTTGCAGTCAGACGTGGAATTGAAAAGTTCCAGTTTCATCTCATTGGACATATATTCCTCATTGAACTGGACATGTCAAGTTTTCCTCGCATGCTTGAGTTCCGGCAACGCACACTTCCAAATGATCAACTTCTTCAATGGGCTCAATGGTTCTCAAAGTGGTCCTTTGACATTAAACACATAAAAGGAAAAGAGAATGTTTTGGCAGACTTCCTTTCTCGTCCTACCTCTTCCTTCTCTGTAATCCCAATCCTTTACCCTTTAACCCCAGGTGCCTCTTCCTCATCTTCTTCTCAGCCTCAACCTAGTCATAACCTTTGCTGTGCCACACCTCCTTAGCTTCCTCCTGAAATCCTTCATACCTTAACCTACAGAGCAGTTCTTACCTATAGTAAACTTACAACTCTTCAATTGTTAGCAATTGCCATTCGTCAAGAAGGTCTATTTCTTGCTGGTTCTACTTTTTACCCAGACTTCCCCTACCTTACAGTCTTTACCTTTACCTCCTTCCATGACCTACAGGAGTTACCTCCTATCTTTAAGTGTATCTTCTGGCACTTATGTACAACCTACACCATAGCCCTGTGTTTTCCCCTTCAAGCCTTCCAATTCATGTGTATGCGTTGGTGTTCACCTATCGATCCACATCGACCGAACCTGACCATCTTCCAGTTTCTCCTGCTCTTTGCTCCCATAGAAACCTGGTTTCATCTTTTCACCTCTCTACTCCCACAGTCTTATCCCCCAGATCCGACTATGCATTACATTACTATCCTATTCCATAGACCTCTAGCCATCCTCCAAACTACTGACCCTCCAGATCTACACCCATGCCATTACATTCATTACACAACAGATTACCATGTGTTTGGAATAAGGCCCTATGCACTCTTCACCACCAGAAGACAGCATCGATCAGAATGGCTTCACCTTCTTCATACTATGTGCACAGTGAATGATATCCGACCTCATCAAGTTTCGGCTCCCCTTCTTCATACTATCGATACAGCTTGGGTTTCTAGGTTTTTCTTTCTCTCTCTCTCTCTGCTAGAGAATGCATTCATCAGGGCTTTAAATAGCCAAAGCTTACAAGATTTTTACAAGACTTGTGGGACATGTGGGCTTCACATGGACTTCACATGGACTTCACATGGAGTGGGACCGTATGTCGGGAGTGTCGGCATACATATTCTCATCCCATACATATACTCATACATACACGCATAAGACATACATAAGACATACATAAGACATACACATACACAAGACATACATAAGACACATACACACATACACTCATAATCATACTCATACATTATCATCAGAATCGGATGAACTGCTGGCTGGGAAGAAAACAACTTTATCAATGTGCCAATCATGATAGGCTTCCATGAGGGTAGCAATGCGGGGACAAGGAAGGTGACCATTCTGATGTAGTTCCCAAGCTGTATCGACAGTATGAAGAAGGGGAGCTGGAACTTGATGAGGTTGGATATCATTCACTGTGCACATAGTATGAAGAAGGTGAAGCCATTCTGATCGATGTTGTCTTCTGGTGGTGAAGAGTGCGTAGGGATTTATTCTAAACACATGGTAATCTGTTGTGTAATGAATGTAATGGCATGGGTGTAGATCTGGAGGGTCAGTAGTTTGGAGGATGGCTGGAGGTCTATGGAATAGGATAGTAATGTAATGCATAGTCGGATATGGGGGATCAGACTGTGGGAATAGAGAGGTGAAAAGATGAAACCAGGTTTCTATGGGAGCAAAGAGCAGGAGAAACTAGAAGATGGTCAGGTTCAGTCGATGTGGATCGATAGGTGAACACCAATGCATACACATGAATTGGATGGCTTGAAGGGGAAAACATAGGACTATGGTGTAGGTTGTACATAAGTGCCAGAAGATACACTTAAAGATAGGAGGTAACTCCTGTAAGTCATGGAAGGAGGTAAAGGTAAAGACTGTAAGGTAGGGGAAGTCTGGGTGAAAAGTAGAACCAGCAAGAAATAGACCTTCTTGACGAAAGGCAATTGCTAACAATTGAAGAGCTGTAAGTTTACTATAGGTAAGAACTGCTCCGTAGGTTAAGGTATGAAGGATTTTAGGAGGAAGCTGAGGAGGTATCGCACAGCAAAGGTTATGGCTAGGCTGAGGCTGAGAAGAAGATGAGGAAGACGCACCTGGGGTTAAAGGGTAAAGGATTGGGATTACAGAGAAGGAAGAGGTAGGACGAGAAAGGAAGTCTGCCAAAACATTCTCTTTTCCTTTTATGTGTTTAATGTCAAAGGACCACTTTGAGAACCATTGAGCCCATCGAAGAAGTTGATCATTTGGAAGTGTGCGTTGCCGGAACTCAAGCATGCGAGGAAAACTTGACATGTCCAGTTCAATGAGGAATCTATGTCCAATGAGATGAAACTGGAACTTTTCAATTCCACGTCTGACTGCAAGAATTTCCTTAAACGTAGAATGATAGTGAGCTTCAGATGGTTTGAACGAGCCACTCTTATAACCACAGATGGTTCTTTTGGCATCAGGAGCTTCTTCAAGTAAAACTGCACCCCAATGAGTATCACTAGCATCAGTTTGAAGAATACGACGTCCATCAGAAGGAATCTATAAATAGGGGAGCTTTGTAGATAGCTATTTTAAAGCTTGAATGGCTGCTGAGTGTTCAGAAGACCAAGGAGGAGCTTTCTTTCTCAGAAGTTGATGGAGCACAGACGTATGTCTGATTTGTTGAGGAAGAAACTCTGTTATGTAGTTAACTATACCAAGGAACTGCTGGACCTGAGTTTTTGTCAGGGGGCCATTAGGAAATTGCTATAGAGATGTAGCAATATGAGGCTGAAGTTCATATGTTCCTTTGGTAATAGTAACACCAAGAAAATCAATGGTAGAAACACCAATTTGCATCTTCTTTGGGGAAAGCATGATTCCATAGTCTTGAACAATCTGATGGAAGTGCTGAAGGAGGCAAAGATGTTCATCCTGTGTAGATGAAAACAGAAGAATATCATCAATATAGATCAGGGCACGATCTTGAATAGGAGCAAAAATCTGCATCATGGCACGCTGAAATATTGATAGAGCCATCTTTAATCCAAACGGCATAACTGTCCACTGTAAGTGATGTCCAGGGACACAGAAAGTTGTCTTAGGTCTATCTTTAGGAATAATCCCAAGTTGCCAAAAACCTTCTTTAAGATCAAACTTGGAGAAGACAGTTGCAGAGGCTAACTGAAGTAACAGTGCCGGGCGAGTTGGTAAGGGGAATTTGTCATCAGCCAAGAAAAAATTTAGAGGCCGATAATTTATCACCATTCTCATTTTACCACGGATCTGTTCTGTTCTTTTGTTCACATAAAACGCCTGACATGCCCATGGGGACACAGTTGGTCCTAACAATCCTTGAGCTTGGAGTTGTTGAAGTTCTTGTACTGCAAGGGCTAAATGTTCTGGATTCATGCCAGGATGACTGGCTTTTGTTGGATTCACATCTTCATTCTTCTTAAAAGGTAAGGAGATGAAGAACTTTAAATTCTGCCAGAGAGGATGAGAACATTTTGTCAAGAACTCAGTATGAGAGTCTGCACAGGAAGTCTGTAGAATTTTTCCTTTAAACTCATCAAACAGCGTAGGACCTATACCTGCAAGAAATATGTTAGAAAAAGGGGACCAAGGGAGAACTTGTTGTTTATACTCAAGACCATGGGGTGTCCATTTAAGGGGAAGATGACTAAGAACATCAAAACCTATAATGAGGTCTTTACTAGGATAGTGGGAGCCTAACATAACATGGGTAAACGAAAGGGTTGGAAGGAGTTGAACTTTAATGGGGTGTTTAGTAACAAGGGTGATATAGAAGGTTTCACCGTTTGCTGCTAAAAAAGGAAGAGGGGGTTCTTGAGGTTTCCAGAAATGGTTTGGGAGGACCTTGGGGAGACAGAATGGTTGTGGCTGCACCTGTGTCAAGGAAAGCTATTAGACAGACTGGTTTAGCATAAGGTTCAGGGATTAAGGTTACAGTAGCATGAGGTAAGGTCATAGACTGACAGGGAAGAAGTAGTTGACGTGGAGGAAGGAAAGGGATAACTTGGTAGAGGGGTTCAGATTCCTCGGACTCAGAGAGAGAAGACTCTGGGTCTGAGTCTGTAAGAGAATTTGGATCTTTAGTAGGGTCATCAGGGTAGTCGATTGCAAACAATGAGAGATTAGTGGGTTCTGCATCTAGAGAGTACAGGGACTCAAGATCAGCATGTTGTAGATCTTCAGAATGGAGTGATTCAAGCATATGAAGAACTTTCTCTTTCTTGCGAATATTAGGACAGTTCTTAGCAAAGTGTCCATCTTTTCCACAAATAAAGCAAGAAGTAGACTTGTTCTTTCCTCGAAACTGTTTCTTACGGAGGAACTTCCATTGAGGTTTAAACTGTTTAAACCGAGAAGGCTTAAAAGGAAACCGTTTCTTATGCTTCTTTGAGGAATGAGAGAACCGCTTATGATGAAAAAGCTTTTTTGTTGGACAATCACAAGAGGGATCCAAGCCTTTACACTTGATCTTCATCTAAGAAGTATCACAGGCAGAAGAGACCTTGTCAGATTTTGATTGTAGGTCTTTCCAGATTTTCTTGACATTGCAAAGCTTGTCAAGAGCTGTGAGAGCAAAACTGTATAAAGAACCAATACTGCAGGATGCCAGGGAGATATTCTGATTTCTCAGAAACTGGAGAGTATCAGCACCAAGAGGTTCTGGAAGTGAGTTCAGAAAAATCTGCTTGAGGTTTTCATCATCAAGGCCACCAATTTTATGGAATCTGAAGTGTTTGTCAAGATCTGGACGAGCTAGAGAACAACACTTCAACTGTAAAAACTCGTCACGAGCTTTTGTAATATCGTTTGAGACAGGACCAAGAAATTCTTGATATATAACTGTGATGAATTGGCCTTTAGGGAGTTGAACAAGTTGCAATTGTTTGTAGCCACCAAGAGCTAAATACCATTCCCTGAGTTTGCCTTGTAGCCGAGCAACAAACGTAGTCAGAACACTGACAAAGGTCGCACCCTCTCGAAGGAGTTCAGCATTGATCCAGGCATGAAAGTCAGCAAACTTGGATGCCCACTTGGAAACAGGGACATCAACCAAGGTAAAAAACTGCTTGGGATCTTGGTTCTGTAAAGGAGCATATGTTGGACCTGGAGGAGGGTTCAGGAATTTCAGGATTATGAACCATAGGGTCATCCTGATCACCATCCATCTCTTCAACATTCGGAGGTGAAGGATAAGGGACAAGAGGTGGATCTAATCCTATGTTCATGAAAGAAGGAATGGGTTTAGGGTCATGAAGAGCTAAGGTGATGCGAATGTCAGATAACACATCATCACCGGAAGGGGTTATGGCACCTATGGGAGGATGTTTAGATTTAGTTCTAGGAGGTGAGGGTGAAGGGGATGGATAGGTAGGGATAGGTGGAGATGGTGCAGGGTAGGTTACCGTCATGGGATAAGGCTGAAAGGGTGGAGGAAAAGGTTTTTCCAGGGGTAATGTTCTGGGCTGTTGCCTGGGAGCAGTATTCTTCAGGTTGCGTTGTTGACACTGCAGTGCTTTCAGTTCTTCAAACGGGAAGGATCTAGGAGAAGCAACTACCGGAGGAGCCGGGATATCATAAATGGCAAAAGGATCTTGTGATGAAATACTTGGAACTGCCAGAGGTAAAGGTTGCTGTCTACTGGATGTTGCTGCTTGGGGTGGAGCTTGTTGTAGATTGTGTAGCTGGGCCTCAAGAAACCCAAGATGTTTCTCTTTTTGGCCAATAAGTGCAAAGGCTTGAGTCGTATCAGCAGTAGTAGAAGCAATACCAGCAAGTTCAGTATGGACTTGATCCATCTCAGCTTTGAGGGAATTGAGTAATTGAGTATGCCGTCCAACAGTGCCTTGGGTATGTTGTTGAGAAGCAAGGATACGTTCAAGGTACTGATTTTGAACGATGGCATTCTCATTCTGCCAATTTAAAGCTACTTCAGCTTGAGAAATTTTCTTTTGTTGACCTGTGGGCAAGACAGGAGATTTGACTTTCCATACATGTCTTACACCATGAGAATCAGGACCATAGTCTGCAGGACCAGGAAAATTCTGCAATGGACTAGAGGAGGAAGATCCTAAAGTATACATGCAACAATGAGGGACTATAGGTGAAGGAGCCTGAACAGATGGAGGAGGTTTACAGACAGGAGTAGGAGGAGGAACATAAGGAGGTTCCAAGGAAGCACCGTATTTGACCATAAAGGGATATCAGGCTTCTGTACTCAAGGGTCCGACAGTAGGATCTCCTGACTCATATTGGTTCCGTAGAAGAGTCTGGGAAGACTTTCGTTTGGGAGAGGAGGAGGAGTAGTCATCATCAGAGTCTTGGACATAGGCATCACAATAACAAAGGTCAAAATACTTAATGACCAGTGACTGGATCAGAGAAATAGTACATCGGAGTTCCTTGATCATCAAAAGATTTGACAGGAATTTGAGGTTCTTGAATCATTCCTGTGAACCGAGTAGGAAAAGGAGAAGGTAAAGGTTGTACCGGAGGATTTGGGAATCAGATTTCAACCTCACCAGAGGGATGAGTGATATACTGAGGATCAGTAGACTGAAGAGGCTCTATCGGAGCAGGTAGGCTTGTAGCCATTTGTTGTTCATAAGCCGTGACCCAAGAAGAGGGAAGGAGACGAAAAAGTTCATCTCGGGGTAATTGTCTGGGTACATGAGTAAGGCTTGGAACGTGATCAGATTCCATTGAGAGGAAGAGAGCATCCTCTTGCTGGCCTTTGGTTAAGTCATAGGCAATATTTTGTAACCTATAAGCCAGTTGGTAGTGGAGTGTTCCTGCTAAAGCCGTAGGAGACTGGGGAGTACCAGAAATTTGGATCTGGAACTTCAAAGCAGAAGGAAGATGGGGATTTGCTAAGGCTATGTTGAAATTAGGGTAGAGAGTGAGGAATATAGTTCCTGCATTCAGGGTGGTCTGAACAGTAGCAATCACGACATGTTCATACCGTAAAAAGCGACTGTCAAGGAGGGCGATCCCAGAAGCCACGGGAAGACCTTTTCTGCCATGAAAAGAAAGAGCGAACTTAATCGCACCAAAATGGAGATGAGTATAACCCTGGTTTTTCCACTGGGGAATGAGGTTAGACGGAATCTCTAAGGTAAACAACTGTTCTTTATCGGTGGCAGGGATGTGATACTGATCACAACGAGAGGCCTGAACCAACTCTTTTAGAGGTGAAGTTTTTTTCCGAGGAGCAATAAGAGTTTTCCAGGAAGAAGAAGAGGATTTTGTCTTCGGAAAGACAGTATAAGGGTTCAACAGAGGAGACGGAGTCTCACGGATGGTCTGCTCTTCAGGTAAGTAGAGTGTAGTAAAACATGCATTTTACATATTTTCAAGGCCTTAAGGACTATCAGGCACTATATCTCAAATTTTACACATAAAGAGGTCTTGTTTCTTTTATGGTTGAGAAGAGGACGAAATTCTGAGCAAGATGAACATGTTTAATTAAAAGTACACATTCTTTTGGTCAACCGTACAAGTGATTATTCTTTTTAGAATTATACAGGAATGTTGGGCTGTTCTAGCAGGGTAGAACCTATCTTTCAGAGATTTAGGTGGAGGGTTTTGTTGTTGGTCTCCCATATTGAAAGGTTTTAAAGAGAGCAAACATATAGTGTCATTTCTTGTTGGACTCTTTTTTCTAACCGATTCTTAGTATTACGTACCCACCTAACACTCATGAAACAGAAAACTGCCCACAACTAGAGTAAGCCAAGCACAAAAGAATGGAAAGAAAAACTTTTTTTTTTTGATATTTTTTAGAGCTTACTGGCATGGATCCGGAGTTTCTCAGGTCAATTCCTAAGGTTCTTCTATAAGGAAAAAATTATCTTTATTATACTGTGAGGCTTGGCGACCTCCAATGATCAACTATTATTGTAAGTTGTTCTTCTCCGGAATTAAATAAAAGAAAAAAAAAAAAAAAACAAAGCACTTTGATTTACCAAATGAAAGCGAAAAATAACACAGAACTGCCTCCTCGATAATGGCCTCAAAAACTTGTTTGAATAGAGCTAAAATATAACCGCAAGCATACGGATCCGTGTAGTTACGGGTAGAACATAGGGAGAGCAACCACTTTATTTTTGGCTTCTTTTAATAATACGAAAGTGAACCGATTATTGGTTGTGATCTAATTCTAACTACTGTCCTAAGCATATGTATCTAAAATAACGTCCTACCATTCATCATCTAAGAAATTAAATACGCAAGCCATACAATTAAAATTAAATAAATAAATAACTGAAAATAAACAACCCACACAATTAAAAAGCAATGAAGGAAAAAAATGCTAAAATAAAAATAAAGTAAAAGAAAGGGGATAAAGCTAGAGAGAGGCTCACAAGTAAGTTTTTTTACTTAGTCTAAGGGATGTGTCATAATATGAGCTTCCCTACTTGACCAGAGAGTCACTCTTACAAGGGTTACTCTACTTGGCTTTAGGGGAAGGGAGGCAATCAAAATAAAAATAATAAAATAATGGTTCTATAGCTAGGAGGGTAAAGCCAACACATACACTAGCCATGAACTTAGGGGAAAGGGAAAACAATAATGTAACGGCTGAAATTAAAATTCTAAATTAAGAAATAAAGGGTAGTTAGAAGAGGGAATGAGAGGGCGTGAGAAGACTTATGAAGAAGCCTACCTACCTAAATCTTTAATACTTGAACTTAAAAACTTGATCGAGATTTGAAATACTACCAGTACTAAAAACCAGTCTAGAATAAACCAAATTTGAAATTACTGGTACTAGAGAAGACAAATCTGAAGAGAAAAAACTGAACTTGAAAGACTTACTCCATAGCTTGTTCTTGTCACCTAGAACTAAGCCTAGAACTAGAAATTAAAATTATGATACCTTTGAATAACTTGAATTGCATAAACAAATAAACATAAAAGACTTTGCATTAATTAATGAAACCAAATTACAAAAGTATTTAAAGTAAGAAAAACTAAGAACTAGAACTAGAAGGAGAGCACAACTAAAAATTAGAGAAAAAGAGAGTAAGAGAGGGACTAAAAAAACCATAAGAAGAGAAGTGCCTCCTCCTCTTGTGTTGATCCTATTATATAGAGAATGGTGGAGGGAAGCTAAAGATTTTAGCTTCTAAAAACAAAGGATATTTTTTTTTATCTTGTTGATGAGGTGTAGGAGAGAGAAGAGAGAAAGAGAGAAAACGCATGGAGAGAGAATCTTTTATGATTTTTCTTACCTTATTTTCCTATTTTTCTCCCTTTTTCTATTTTTCTCTCTTCTTGCGCAAAAAACCCCCTTGACTGATTTTTCTTGCTTGGATTTAGATAATATTCTTTTTTAATGAGAAATTCCATCTATGCCCTTATCTTTTTTTTCTTTTTCTTTCCTAGTTTTTCTCTTCAAATTGCGCACAACCCTCTTGGCAGACCTCCTTAATTTAAGTGATGAGTAGGAGAGAGAAAATATTTCAAGAAAAATCTCCAAAAAATGGTAGTTAAGAGGTTTGAACTTGAGACCTCCTAATAAGGAAGGGATTTTGCACATCACAACTCACCAACTACGCTAGGTAGTTGTTGTTACCAAAAATGAATCTTCAATCACTTAAGGGTGTGGTCTATTGATCCTTGTTGGTATTTGAAATATTCCTTATACCCCTAGGATAACTGCAGACGGGCTGGTTCTGCATCTCGGTTTAATTTTGATCCATTATTTTTTTCTGGCCCGAAAAGAATAATCACTTTTACGATTGACTAAACGAATGTGTACTTTTAATTGAATATGTCCATCTTGCTCAGAATTTCATCTTCTTCGCAACTATGAAAAGTAACAGGACTTCTTTATGTGTAAAATTGGAGATATAGCGTTCGATAGTCCTTAAGGCCTTGAGAATATAAAATCTACAAAAAGAGAGTAAAACCCAAGGTAGCTTCCTTCTAAATATGTAAAATGCATGTTTTACTATCCTAGATTTCACACATAAATGTGCTCATTAGAATTCCCCCACACTTAGACTTTGCTAGTCCTAAAAAAATAAAAAATAAAAAGAATAAAAACAGAAAATAGAAAACTTAACTCACTTTCATTGGAATCACGGTTGCACTTAGTATGTGTAACAAACCTTTAAACCCCTAGGTCACCCCTAGTGGATGATTTGTGTCTCGTCGGTGTTAGCAATGAATATACACCCAAAATTCAGAATAAACAAATCCCAACCTTGGCTAAAGGTAAGGGCCATACCTATCCGAGGCAAAGATAATTCCTCTTACAAAGGACCCCCACACTTGAACTTTTATTACCCCATATCAATGTCAGGCACTAGCATATTTCTTAATTTGGAACTCACCCCATCTCTTCCAAAACATCCTTATCTTAAGGAAAAACCACTTATGAAGAAATAGGGAACCAAGGACTAAAGCGTTGGAGTATTTTTTACTAAACCTGTTACCAAGTATTAATGACATTTGCACATTTTTTTTCTTTTTTTCGCTTAATAGACTCTATTCTACTCCACTACTTTTGACCTGAATGATATGGTAGAGCAAACACACACCAGACACCGAAGTTACTATGTAACTTCGCTTTTCTGCATATGCCCACATAGATAGTGATGCTAGAGTTCTTTCAGAAATTTCTTCCCTAAGAGTTTCGTTCAAGACACCGCGCGTCTTGAGGCGCAATGCCCTGTCTAGTTCTAAGGAAATCAACTCTTACTTTTCATTTGTATCGCATTCCACACTTCATTTAAAATTGTGTATTTGTCAACACATGCCAAATTAAAAAGAAGGTCTCCCACAGACTTACATTTGGTCCAACACCATAAAACAAAGGTTTCTAATTTTTCGAAAGAGAGTCCCATCTCAAGACACATGCTTGTTTCTTTTTTTTCAACAAGGTTTTTATGGGTTCAAGATGGGTACCTTAATCAAAACTCTTATTTTCACATACTAAGCAACCAAATCGTATGGTCATTAACCAAAAACCAAAGTATGACTTCATCCTTAGCAAGCTCAAAAACAAAAAGGAAAACAAACTCAAACAAAAGGAAAAAGAAAAAACTGGTTTTCCTCCCCCACACTTAAGTCATGCAATGTCTTCAATGCATGGAAAGAGTTAGAAGCAAATACCATACAAAGGGGTTCATACTTGATTAAAGTTAGTCATCAGTGTAAAAAGGCTCATGGAGATCTATGACCTCTTCACTACTAGTAGTAGGAAACTCGAGGAACGGTTTCAAACACTGACCATTAACATTTGAAATTACCCCTGTTCCTGGATTCAGAATCTTCACAGTCCCATGGAGATATACATTATGAACAATAAATGGGCCATCCCATCGAGATCTAAGCTTACCAGAGAAAAGACGTAATCGAGAGTTGTACAATAAGACCTTATCGCCAATTGTAAAAAATTTGCACAGAATGTGCTTGTCATGAAAGGCTTTGGTATTTTCTTTATAAATCCTAGACTTTCATAGGCATCATTCCTAAGTTCCTCTAACTCAGATAGTTGGAGCCTACGATGAATTCCTGCATCAGATAAATCAAAGTTGAGCTTTTTGATGACCCAAAAGGCCTTATGCTCTAACTCAACTGGTAAGTGACAGGCTTTCCCATACACCAAACAGTAGGGAGACTAACCAAGGTCGATATTGGATACAGTCTGAAGGGCCCATAAGGCATCAATGAGCCTAAGAGACCAATCCTTACGGTTGGGATTAACAGTTTTCTCCAAGATTTGTTTGATCTACCTATTAGACACCTCAACTTGGCCACTAGTTTGGGAGTGATAAGGGATAGATAACTTATGGGTGATCCCATGCTTTTTAATTAAGGCCTCAAAAAGTCGACAACAAAAATGAGTACTATTATCATTAATTATTACATGTGGTGCATCAAAGCGAGAAAAAATGTTCTCTTTGAGAAACTGGACCACCACTTTGTGGTCATTAGATTTACAAGGCATGGCCTCTATCCATTTAGAAACATTAATGACCAAAAGTATGTACAAATTCTCAAAGGAATTAGGGAATATTCCCATAAAATCGATGCTCCATACATCAAAGATCTCAACCACCAAAATAGGGTTGAGGGGCATCATGTTCCTCTTATTAATATAGTTAAAAGACTGATAGGCGAGACAAGCCTTGCAAAAATCAAAAGCATCTTTAAAAAGAGTGGGCCAATAAAATCTGCATTAGAGAACCTTTGCGGTAATCTTCTTAGGTCCAAAGTGTCCACCACATGCATGATTATAGCAAAAAGATAAGAGTGAGTGTTTCTCATGATCAGGCACACAACGTCTGATAATTTGGTCAGGACAAACTTTAAAAAGATAAGGATCATCCCAAAAGAAATGCTTAACTTGGGAAAAGAAATGATACCTATCTTGGGTGGACAAATGATCCAGAGTCACACTTGAAACTAAGAAGTTGACAATGTCAGCAGACCATGGTTCATTGGACACTGCAAGTAACTGTTCATCTAAAAAATTCTCGTTGACTGGTGAATCGATCGTCAAGGAATTGGAAAGTTGGGATAAATGGTCTGTAACTCGGTTTTCAACTCATTTCTTATCCCTAATTTCCAAATCAAACTCTTGCAAAAGTAAAACCTACTTAATGAGACGGGCTTTGGGATCCTTCTTCTGAATTAGGTATCTAAGAGCAGAATGATCAGTATACACCACCATATGTGAACCAACTAAGTAAGTCCAAAACTATTCTAATGCAAACACAATTGTTAAAAATTCTTTTTCAGTGGTTGTATAATTGAGTTGTGCATCATTTAGGGTCCTACTAGCATAGTAAATAATAGTGGGAAACTTATTAATCATTTGACCCAAAACCGCTCCTATGGTAAAATCTGAAGCATCAGACATCAGTTCAAAAGGTTTAGTCCAAACAGGTTGTTAAACAATAGGTGCATTAATCAACTCATTCTTAAGTTGCTTGAAGGATTCTAGGCACTCTTTAGAAAATTCAAAAGCTTGATCTTTGGCAATTAATGAAGTGAGAGGTCGGGTTAACTGACTAAAGTTCTTAATAAACCTTCTGTAGAATCCTGCATGCCCTAGAAAAGATCGGATGTTCTTGACAGATTGAGGAGGTGGTAAATTATCAATTAAATCCACTTTGGCTGTATCTACTTTAATTCCCTCCTTGGATTTTACATGGCCTAAAATAATACCAGATTTAATCATAAAATGGCATTTCTCCCAATTCAAAACCAAATTCTTCGATATGCACCTTTTCAAAATTAGGAAAAGATGGTGAAGACACTCAGAATAAGAATTCCTATGAATAAAAAAGTCATCCATAAATACTTCTAAGAATTTTTTGACCATGCCAAAAAAGATGCTCATCATGCATCGTTGGAATGTAGCAGGGGCATTGCAAAGCCCAAAGGGCATATGCCTGTAAGAAAATGTTCCATATGGGCATGTGAAAGTAGTCTTATGTTGGTTCTCTAAAGTAATTGGGATCTGGTTATAGCTAGAATATCCATCAAGAAAACAATAATATTCATGTCCCGCTAACCTCTCTAATATCTGGTCAATGAATAGCAATGGGAAGTGGTCCTTCCAGGTTGCCACATTAAGTTTTTTATAGTCTATGCACACTCTCCACCCTAATTGGACATGGGTTGGAATCAGTTCATTTTTGGCATTGGGAACTATAGTAACACCAGACTTCTTGGGCACTATATGAACTGGACTTAGGATAAATTATTCCATGATCCAAGCACTTTAGGATCTCCTTCTTAATGACTTCCATCATCACTGGGTTAGCTTCTCTTTGGGGTTCCATGGATGCTTTAGAATCCTCCATAAGATGTATATGATGTTGCACAATAGAAGGGCTTATACCATTGATATCAGCCATGGTCCAACTTAGGGCTTCCTTTTTTATCTTTTAACACCTTAAGTAATTCCTTTTCCTGGCTAAAAGTCAAATCTGAAGAAATTATTACTGGAAGAGTTTGGTCAGACCCTTGGAAAGCATACCTCAAATTAGATGGCAACTCCTTAAGATCTAGCTTAGGGGGCTCAACTATGAAAGGTTTGGGAATGGAATTGGAAATAGGTCCTAAGGGCTCCACAAGTGTGTAAAGACTCAAGACTTCAGAAATTTTTTTTTTACTATCATCATCCAACTCATCCATCCACTCTTGGAATTCTTAATCAAAATCAATATCAAAGTTGGTAATTAAATCATCAGAAAAATCTAGAAAATCCTTAAGCATATTGATCTCTTCTTCCATAGGTGGCTGCTTGCCTATCCTAAACATGTTAAACTCAACAATTTGGCTACCAAAAGATAACCTTAGGAAACCATTCCAGCAATTGATTAATGCATTACTGGTAGCAAGGAATGGTCTTCCTAGGATTATTAGGATCTCATCCTTAGTTGAGAAGGGCTTGGTATCTAACATAATAAAATCAAAAGGGAAAATAAATCCCCCCACCTTTAGTAAGACATCCTCAACCATCCCTTCAAGAATCTTAACAGACCTATCTGCCAACTGAAAAGTAGTTCCAGTGGCTTTCAATTTTCCCAATCCTAATTGTTTATACACATGGTAAGGTAAAAGATTCACACTTACGTTAAGGTCAAGTAAGACATAATCAATGTAGATGTTGCCTATAACATAAGCTATGGTAGGGCTCCATGGATCCTTATAATTGGCTGTTATAGGCTGAGTAATTATGGAACTAACATTACCTACCAAGAACTCCTTTTTGGGCACATTAGTGATACGTTTGTGAGTACACAAATCTTTCAGGACCTTTGCATAGGCGGGGATCTGGGATATGGCATCTAAAAGAGGGATGTTCACTTCTACTATTTTGAAGACTTCTAAAATTTTATCTATGGAAGCAGTCTTCTTTCTGTTTACCAAGCGATTAAGAAATGGCACAGGAGAAACATAAGTATTATTAAGGATTTGCCATTTTTCAGAAGAATCATGTTTGGTTTCCTTAACCAAATCATCTTTAGTTTCAGAAAAATCTTTAGGTTCATCAGACGAACCTGGAACAAGAGACACACTTGTATCCTCAACTGAAGGAGAGTTAACAAGAGTAATGGATGAGAAAGATTTAAGAAAACTCTGTTGGTACTCTCTGCCAATCTTAAGGGCATAAACAACATTACATTGGTTGGAGGGCCCTTGTTGGGTTTGACCTTGTACTATATACAATGGTGCATTAGTTGGTGCTTATGAACTAACAGGCTGATGATGCCTAGGATTAGGCTCTAGTTGACTGGGTAAAGTTCCCTTCTCCCTCTCATGCATAATTGAGACAACTTGGGTGAGTTCTCTCGTAAGATTTTGATGGCTTGCATTAAGGAGGGCCATATTTTTTTTCAACTCACTTATTCTACTTGCCTCTCTAGTGTTGGAAAACCCAGGGGGTTGTTGATAAGATGATAGGAGAGGGGCCCTAGGAAAACTAGCCTGAGGTTCTACATTTGGCCTAAGAAAAGTATTTTGAGAAAAAGATTATTGTGCAAAGGGAGGCCTTTGGGGTCCAGGTTGACCTTGATTATGGAAATTGGAAAGCCCTGCTTGGTTGCCCTAATTCCAAGAGAAATTTGGGTAATTTCTCCATCCTGGATTGTAAGTATTACTATATGGATTATTCTGATATAAGGCATTCTCACTTTCATTGGAAGTGCCCCCAGAAGTGTTGGGGCATTCTTCTATGACATGTCCAAGGGATTGGCACCAAGGAAAAATCTTAACCAAATTGACTGATAATGGCTCTATAGGAATAATAGCCTCAATCCTCTTGATTAGGCTATCCAAATGGGCTTCCTTAGCTACTATCCCATCCATAAAATATCATTTTCCTCCTATGGTTCTTTCACTCTCTTGGGTTGATTCTCACTCATGGGTTTTGTTAGCTAAGTCAAGTAAATTCTCATGTACAGGGTGAAACTTGTCTTTATCATACTATGATGCTTGATGATCTCCACTGATACAACTATTATTGCAAGTTATTTTTCTTAGGAATTTAATAAAAGAAAAACAAAAACAAAACAAAGCAAACAAAGCACTCTGATTTACAAAAAGAAAGCAAAAAAATAACATGGAACTGTCTCCTTGGCAACGGCACCAAAAAATTATTTAAAATTTAAAAGTAACCGCAAGTGTATGGATCAGTGTAGCTAACGGGTCAAACACAAGGAGAGCTGCCACTTTATTTTAGGCTTCTTCTAGTAATGCGAAAGTGCACAGATTTATTATGGTGATCTAATTCTAACTACCGACCTAACACAAGTGCATCTAAAAGCGACCTAACCATTTACACCTAGGAATTTAAATACTCAAACCACGCAATTAAAAAGCAAATAAATGAAAATAAAAGTGCTGTAAAGTAAATAAATAAAATAAGAGGGAAAAAATCTAGAGAGAGGCACACAAGTAGGTATCTCTACTTAGCCCGAGGGATGCACCATAAACAATATGAGCTTCCCTACTTGACCAGAGAGTACTCTTACAAGGGCTTTTCTTCTTGGCTTTAGGGGAAGGGCTGAAAAGTAAATAATCAAAATAAAAGGATGGTTCCATAGCTAGAGAGAGGCAAAGCCAACACATGCATCTAGCCAAGGACCTTGGGGGAAAGGGAAAGCATCAAAGTAAAAACTAATATTTAAATCCTACTTTAAGAATGAAGGGGTAGCAAGAAGAGGGAATGAGAGGGGGTGAGAAGACTACTGAAGGAGCCTACTTACTTGAACTTCAATCCTTGAACTGAAAACATGATCGATTTGAGATACTACCAGTACTTAAACCAGATCTGGAATAAACCAAATCTAAAATTTCTAGTACAAGAGAAAACAAATCTGAAGAGAAAAATTGAACTTGTAAGACATGATCCATAGTTTGTTCTTATCACCTAGAACTAGGCCTAGGACTAGAATTTGAAAATTACAACTATAATTGTTTAAACAATAAAAATAAGAGACTGAATCAAAAATTAATGTGCTTGCATTAATTAAATAAAAAGAACTTACAAAAGTATTTAAAGCAAAAACCTAGAACTAGAGCTAGAGAAAGAGAGAAAAAGGTCCTTGGGTTTTACATATTTATATGTCAAATCTAGGGTAGTAAAATATGCATTTTACATATTTAGAATGACGCTACCTTGGGTTTTATTATCTTTTTGTAGATTTTATATTTTCAAGGCCTTAAGAACTATCAAGCGTTATATCTCCAATTTTACACGTAAAGAAGTCCTGTTGCTTTTCATGGTTACAAAGAGGATGAAATTCTAAGCAAGATGGACGTGTTCAATTAAAATTACATATTCATTTGGTCAACCGTACAAGTGATTATTCTTTTCGGGTCAGAAAAAAAATAATCGATCAGAACTGAACCGAGATGCAGAACTGACCCTCTGCAGTTTTCCTAGGGGTTTAAGGAATATTTCAAATGCTAACAAAGATCGATGGATCACACCCTTAAATAATTGAAGATTCATTTTTGGTAACAACAACTACCTAGTGTGGTTGGTGAATTATGGTGTGCAAAATCCTTTCCTTATTAGGAGGTCTCAAGTTTGAACCTCTTGGCTACCATTTTTTGGAGATTTTTTTTTGAAATATTTTCTCTCTCTTACTCATCACTTAAAGCAAGGAGGTCGGCCAAGAGGATTGTGTGCAAGTTGAAGAGAAAAAATAGGAAAGAAAAAGAAAAAAAAAAAGAAAAGGAAAAGACAAGGGCATGGATGAAATTTTCCATTAAAATAGCATATTGTCCAAATCCAAGAAAGAAAAATCCGCCAAGGCGGGTTTCTTATGCAAGAAGAGAGAGAAAAATAGAAAAATAGAAAAAAAAAATAGAAAAAGGCAAGAAAAATAGAAAAAAAATAGAAAAAAAGGCAAGAAAAATCGTGGGAGATTCTCTCTCCATAAGTTTTCTCTCTTTCTCTCTTCTCTCTCCTCCACCTCATCAACATGATAAAAAAATCTTTTTTTTTAGAAGCTAAAATCATTAGCTTTCCTCCCCCTTTCTCTATATAATAGAATCAACACAAGGGGAGGAGACACTTCATTCTTCTTCTAGTTTTTTTTTTCAATTGCTTTCTCTCTCTATCTCTTTCTCACTCTCTTTAGTTTTAGTTCTTCTTTGTTTTTGCTTTAATCACATTTTTATAGTTTTTCTATTTTAACTAATGTAAGCACTCTTTTATTTTTATTTAGCATTTTTTATTTTTGATTTATACAATTGAGTTGTAATTTTTAAGTTATAGTTCTAGGCTTAGATCTAGGTGACAAGATCATGAGCCGTAGAGCATCTCTTTTTCAAGTTCAGTTTTTTTTTTCAAGATTTATTTTCTCCAGGCGTAAAAATTTTAGATTTGGTTCATTGCAGTTCCAGTTTTTAGGGTTGGCAGTATCTCAAATCACCCAAGCTTTCAAGTTCAAGCATTGATTTAGGTAGGTAAGCTTCTTCAATAGTCTTCTCTCCCCCCTCTCATTCCCTCTTCTGACTACCCTTTCTTTCTTAATTTAGGATTTTAATTTCAGTCATTACATTGTTGCTTTCCTTTTCCCCCAAGGTTTATGACTAGTGTATGTGTTGGCTTTGCCCCTCCTAGCCATAGAACCATCATTTTATTATTTTTATTTTAATTGCCTCCCTTTCCCTAAAGCCAAGTAGAGTAACCCTTGTAAGAGTGATTCTCTGATCAAGTAGGGAAGCTCATATTATGATGCATCCCTCGGGCTAAGTTGAGAAACCTATTTGTGAGCCTCTTTCTAGTTTTATCCCATTTCTTTTATTTTATTTTTGTTTCAGTATTTTTTTTTCTTCGTTGCTTTTTAATTGCTTGGGTTGTTTATTTTCAATTATTTATTTATTTAATTTTAATTGCGTGACTTGTGCATTTAAATTCTTAGATGACGAATGGTTAGGATATTATTTTGGAAACATATGTTTAGGATGGTATTTAGAATTATATCACAACCATTAATCGGTTCACTTTCGCATTATTACAAGAATCCAAAAATAATATAGCTGCTCTCCTTGTGTTCGACCTGTAGCTACATTGATTAGTACACTTGCGGTTACACTTTTAAATTTCAAACAAGTTTTTGGCACTGTTGTCAGGGAGATAGTTTCATGTTATTTTTTGCTTTCTTTTGGTAAATCAGAGTGCTTTGTTTACTTTGTTTTGTTTTTATTTTCCTTTTATTGAATTCCTAAGAAGAATAGCATGGAATAATAGTTGTATCGGTGGAGGTCGTTAAGCCTCACAGTATGATAAAGACAGGTTTCACCCTGTAGTAGTACCTCAGGAATTGACCTAAGCAACCTCGGATCCCAGCCTGTAAGCTCCCAAAAAAAAAGTTCTTATTTTCATTCTTTTGTGCTTAACTTACTCTAGTTGTGGGTAATTTTCTATTGCATGAGTGTTAGGTGGATACGTAATACTAAGAATCAGTTAGAAAGAAGAGATCCAACAAGTAGTGACCCTATACGTTTGCTCTTTTTAAACCTTTCAATATAGGAGATTAACAACAAAACTCTCCACCTAAATCTCTGAAAGATAGGTTCTAACCTCCTAGAACAGCCCAACCTTCCTATATAATTCTACTATAAGTCTAGGGCAATAATTTTGAGCTCAAATCTCAATACATCACTATGTTGCCCCACTTCCATGGGCTGACCTCTGAGGATGCATGCCTATTTCTAAGGGAATTTAAAGAGGTATGTGTTCTAATTAAGATCCAACAACTTTCTGATGATGTTCTTAAGCATAGGTTCATCACTTTTGCATTAAAAGACCAAGCTAAGAACTGGTTGTATGGGTTGCCCACAAATTCTATAACCACATGGGAGCTCCTGGAACCTGGACAACCAAGCAGGGCCTTCCAATTTCCATAATCAAGGTCAACCTGGACCCCAAAGGCCTCCCTTTGCACAATAATCTTTTTCCCAAAATACTTTTCCTAGGCCAAATGTAGGACCTCAGGCTAGTTTTCCTAGGGCCCCTCTCTTATCATCTTATCAGCAACCCCCTGGGTTTACCAACACAGGAGAGGCAAGTAGAATAAGTGACTTAGAAAAAAAAAATGGCCCTCCTCATGGCAAACCATTAAAATCTTACGAGAAAATTCACCCAAATTGTCTCAATTTTGGATGAGAGGGAGAAGAAAACTTTACTCAATCAACCAGAGCCTAACCCTAGGCATCATCAGTCTATTAATTCACAAGCACCAACTAATGCACCACTGAATATAGTACAAGGTTAGACTCAAAAAGGGCCCTCCAACCAATGTAATTTGTTTATACCCTTAGGAGTGGTAGAGAGTACCAACAGAGTGTTCCTAAATCTTCCTCATCCATTACTCCTGTTAACTCTCCTTCAGTTGAGGACACAAGTGTGCCTCTTGTTCTAGGTTCTTCTAATGAACCTAAAGATTCTTCTGAAACTAAAGATGATTTGGTTAAGGAAATCAAAAATGATAATTTTAAAAAAGAGTAAATCCGTAACAGTTCTTATATTCCTCCTATCCCAATTCCTAATCGCTTGGTAAACAAAAAGAAGATTGCTTCCATGGAAAAAAATTAAAAAGTCTCCAAAAAGGTAGTAGTGAACATCCCCTTTTGGATGCCATATCCTAGATCCCCACCTATGCATAGGTCCTGAAAGATTTGTGAACTTATAAACGTATTACTAGTGTGCCCAAAAAGGCATTTTTGGCAGGCAATATTAGTTCTATAATTACTCAGTCTATAGCCACCAAGTATAAGGATCCAAAGAGCCCTACCATAGCTTGTGTCATAAGCAACACCTACATTGAGCATGCCTTACTTGACCTTGGCACAAGTGGGAAATTTTGCCTTACCATGTATATAAACAACTAGGATTGGGAGAATTGAGAGCCACTGGAACTACTCTTCAGTTGGCAGATAGATCTGTTAAGATTCCTAAAGGGATGGTTGAGGATGTCTTACTAAAAGTTGGGGAATTTTTATTCCCTATTGGTTTTATTGTTTTAGACACACAACCAGTTGTCAACATTCGGGACCATATTCCAATTATTCTTGGTAGACCATTCCTTGCAACTAGCAATGCCATAATTAATTATAGAAATGGTGCCATGAAACTTTCTCTTGGCAACACTTTTGTGGATTTTAATGTCTTTAAGTTGGGTAAGCAAAAAAATCCCCATGAGGAGGAAGTTCATATGCTCCAGAAAATCCCAGATTCCATTGAGACATATTTTGATATTGATTCTGAATTTCAAGAGTGTATGAAACAATTGGATGGTTTTGATGACAGAATTATGTCTGAGGTTTGGAGTCTCCAACCACCTATAGAGCCCTTAGGACCCCTTTCCAATTCCATTCCCAAACCTTCTATATTGGAGGCCCCTGAGATAGATCTTAAGGAGTTGCCATCTGATTTGAGGTATGCTTTCCTAGGGCCTGACCAGACTCTTTCAGTAATAATTTCTTCAGTTTTTACTTCTAGCTAGGAAAAGGAATTACTTAAAGTGTTAAAATATAAAGGAAGCCCTCGGTTGGACCATGGCTAACATCAAAGGAATTAGTGCTTCTATTGTTGAACATCATATTCACCTCATTGAGGGGTCCAAACCTTCAATGGAACCCCAGAGGAGAGCTAACCCAGTTATGAAGGAAGCCATTCAAAAAGAAATTCTAAAGTGGATGGATAATGGGATCATTTATTACATTTTTAACAGGGGCAAGCATTTTTACAATAGATCATTTGAGGCCCTCATGAAGAAATTTGGGATCATCCATAAGTTGAAGCCCTTCATTGAGTTGTCATCTTCAGTTTTGGAAGAGGTCATGGATCTCCATGAAACTCTTTACACTGATGACTAACATTTAACCAGGTATGATCCCTTTGCATTGTCTTCGCTTTTAATTCTTTTCATGCATTGAGGATATTGCATGACTTAAGTGTGGGGGAGGGAAACTAGTTTTTGCTTTTTTCACTTTGTTTTGTTTGTTTTTCTTTTGTTTTTGAGCTTGCTGAGGATGAAATCCTACTTTGGTTTGTGGCTAATGACTATACAATTCGGTTGTTTAATGTATGAAAAAAATAATTTTGATTGAGGTTCCCATCTTGAACCATAAAAACCCTGTTGAGAAAAAAAGAAAAGAAAACAAGCCTATGTCTTGAGATGGGACTCACTTTTGCAAAAATAAGAAACCCTTGTTTTACGGTGTTGGACCATATGTAAGTCTATGGGTTCCTTGTATTTTTGATTTAGAGTTGAGACCTTCTTTTTAATTTGGCATGAGTTGACAAATACACAATTTTGAATGAAGTGTGGAAAGTGATATAAAATGAAAAGTAAGAGTTGATTTTTTTAGAACTAGACAAAGCATTGCGCCTCAGGAAGCGTGGTATCTTGATCAAAACTCTTAGGGAGGAAGCTTCTGAAAGAACTCTAGCATCACTGTCTTTGTGGACATATGTAAAAAGCAAAGCTACATAGTAACTTAGGTGTCTGGTGTTTACTCCACCATTTAGGCCAACAGTAGTGGAGTAGGATAGAGTTATTATGAAAAAAAAAAATCACACAGCAGGAAAGTATGTGTAAATGTCATCAATGCCTTGGTAACATGTTTGATAAAAAACACTCCAACGCCTTAGTCCTTGGTTCCTTATTACTTCACAAGTGGTCTTGCCTTAAGATAAGGATGTTTTGGAAAAGACAATGTGAGTTCCAAATTAAAGAAATATGCTTCTGCCTAAAATTGATATGGGGTAATAAAAATTCGAGTGTGGGGGTCCCTAGATTAAGTGTAAGAGAAATAATCTTTGCTCTGGATCAGTATGGCCCTTATCTTTAGCCAAGGTTGAGATTTTTTTATTCTGAATTTTGGGTGTATATTCACTGCAAACACCCATGAGATAGAACTCATCCACTAGGGGTGACTTAGAGGTTTAAAGGCTTGTTGTACATGCTAAGTGCAACCGTGATTCCTACGAAAGTGAGTTAGGTTTTTTATTTTTATTCTTTTTTTTGTTTTACTCGAGGGCTAGCAAAATCTAAGTATGGGAGAATTCTGATGAGCACATTTATGTGTAAAATCTAGGGTAGTAAAACATGCATTTTACATATTTAGAATGGTGCTACCTTGGGTTTTACTCTCTTTTTACAGATTTTATATTTTCAAGGCCTTAAGGACTATCAGACACTATATCTCCAATTTTACACATAAAGAGGTCATGTTTCTTTTAATGGTTGTGAAGAGGATGAAATTCTAAGCAACATGGATCTGTTCAATTAAAAGTACACATTTGTTTGTTCAACTATAAGAGTAATTATTTATTTCGGGCCAGAAAAAGAATAATGGATCAGAACTGAACCGAGATGCAAAACTAGCCCGTCTTCAGTTGTCCCAAGGGTATAAGGAATATTTCAAATGTCAACAAGGATCAATAAACCACACCGTTAAGTGATTGAAAATTCATTTTTGGTAACAACAACTACCTAACATAGTTAGTGAGTTGTGGCGTGCATAATCTCTTGCTTATTAAGAGGTCTCAAGTTCGAACCTCTTGGCAAGGGGGGTTTCTTGCACAAGAAGAGAGATAAAAAGGAAAGAAAAAAGGTAAGAAATAAAAAAACCTTCTACTTCCTATGGATCCATCCTTGGACGTCCTCCTCTCTCCCTTATTCCCTATAAAAGGGAGTCCACAAAACCCTAAAGGGTTGTCCTTCTCTTCCTCTCTACTTCTCTTCTTAGGTTTTGGCTCCATTGCTGGGGAGACAGTTCCATGTTGTTTTTTGCTTTCTTTGGGTAAATCGGAGTGCTTTGTTTTCTTTGTTTTGTTTTTGTTTTTCTTCTATTGAATTCTTGAGAAGCACAACGTACAATAATAGTTGTATCGGTGGAGGTCGCCAAGCATCACAGTATGATAAATACAGGTTTCGCTCTGTAGCAGTACCTCAGGAATTGAATGAGCAATCCCTAATCCCTGCCGATAAGTTTCCAAAAGCCAAAAAAAAAATTAAAAAAAATTTAAAAAAAAAATTCTTTCTATTCTTGTATGCTTGTCTTACTCTAGTTGTGGGTAGTTTTCTGTTGCATAAGTGCTAAGGGGTACGTAATACTGAAAATCAGTTAGAAAGAAGAGATCTAACACGTAGTGACCCTATACCTATACTCTCATCAATACCTTTCAATATGAGAGACCAGTAGCCAAACCCTCCACCTAAATCTCTGAAAGATAGGTTTTACCCTGCTAGAGCAGCTCAACCTTCTTGCATAGTTCTACCACAAGCCCAGGGCAATAATTTTGAGCTCAAATCTTAGTACATCACTATATTGCCCCACTTCCATGGTCTGCCCTATGAGGATGCATACCTATTCTTTAGGGCATTTGAGGAGGTTTGTGTTCTGATTAAGGTCCAACAGTTGACTGATGATGCTGTAAAATTAAGGTTCATAACATTTACGCTCAAGGACCAAGCTAAGAAATGGCTCTACGGTCTGCCTACCAGTTCCATTGCCACATGGGATTGGTTTACTATAGCCTTCCTGAAAAAGTTCTTTCCTTTGCATAAAACTAATAAACTATGGAGTGACATTCTTCAATTCAGGCAGAAACCTAGTGAGTCGTTCTCCAAATTTTTGGAGAGATTTAAGGACCTCCTTCAGGAATGCCCTCACTATGGAATTGATACATGGCAACTTTGTCAAATAATTTTGAGGGTATTAATTATCAGACCAAGCAGTTGTTAGAATCTGTGTGTCCCAAAGGTTTTACATCTTTTACAGATGAAGACGATGCTATAAACCTTTTGCTTGAATTGACTGAGAAAATCAGAGAATGGGAGTCTTCTTAAGAAATTGAGAGGACAAATAAGGGTTATCTTGTAGAAGGTGTTGTGGCCAAAGAGGCTCAACTTGAGAGTCTTATTAAGAGACTCGAAGCCATAATAGTCAAAGGACCTACCCAACTAAATCAAATAAATCATTTTGTGCCTATGTGTAGTTGGTGCCAATCTCCCACTCATGTGATGGAGGAGTGCCCTAATATTTCTCATGTGAATGGTTTAAATATAGGTTCTAAAAATGTGAATGTCATGTCCCAAAACAACCCTTACAATCAGACCTATAATCCAGGATGGAGGAACCATCCTAACTTTTCTTGGAATCAAGCCAATCATCAACTAGGTCCTACTTTTCAACCCTTGAGTCAAAGGCAGTTTGTTCCCCAACAAGCCAATCAAAGGAAATGCCCCCCAATAAGCAGAACAACTTTAGGATCCCCACTCAATTTGCTATTCCACCACCTCCTGTAAATCAACCTCCAGGATTCATGAGAGGAGGTGGTGATTTGGCTAGGCTTTCTTCTTTAGAGAAAAGTATAGAACTTCTCATGAGTACTTTCATGACAAGCCAACATAACATGGAGAAGCAAATCTCCCAACTTGCTAATGTTTTGCATGAAAGGGAGAAAGGGAAGATGCCTAGTCAGCCTGAACCAAATCCTAGGAATGAGAATATGAATCATCAACCAATTCCAAATCATTTGAATTCAATTCAAAAGAGTCCACAACAAGATCCTTCCAACCAATGTAATGTTGTTTATGCTCTTAGGAGTGGCCAAGAGTACCAACAGAGTGTTCCTAAATCTTCTCCATCTATTACTCATGTTAACTCTCCTTCTGCTGAGGACACAAGTGTGCCTCTTATTCCAGGTTCGTCTGATGAACCTAACGCAACTAAAGATGATTTGGGTGAGGAAACCAAACATGATTCTTCTGAAAAAGAGTAAAATCCTAACAATGCTTATGTTCAACTTATCCCCTTTCCAAATCGGTTAGTAAACAAAAAGAAGACTGCTTCCATGGAAAAAATTTTAGAAGTCTTCAAAAAGGTAGAAGTGAACATCACTCCTTTGGATGCCATATCCCGGATCCCCACCTATGCAAAGGTCTTGAAAGATTTGTGTACTCACAAACGTATCACTAGTGTGCTCAAAAAGGCATTCTTGGCAGGCAACATTAGTTCTATAATTATTTAGCCTATAGCCGCCAAGTATAAGGATCCAGGGAGCCCTACCATAGCTTGTGTTATAGGCAACACCTACATTGAGCATGCCTTACTTGACCTTGGCACAAGTGTGAATCTTTTACCTTACCATTTGTATAAGCAACTAGGATTGGGAGAATTGAGAGCCACTTGAACTACTCTTCAGTTGGCAGATAGATCTGTTAAGATTCCTAAAAGGATGGTTGAGGATGTCTTACTTAAAGTTGGGGAATTTTTATTCCATGTTGATTTCATTGTTGTAGACACCCAACCAGTTGCCAACATTCGGAATCAGATTCCAATTATTCTTAGTAGATTGTTCCTTGTAATTAATTGTAGGAACAGTACCATGAAACTTTCTTTTGGCAATACTTCTGTGGATTTCAATGTCTTTAGGTTGGGTAAGTAACCAAATCCCCATGAGAAGGAAGTTCATATGCTCCAGGAAATTCTAGATTCCATTGAGACATATTTTGATATTGATTTTGAAACTAAATTTCAAGAGTGTATGGAACAACTGGGTGGTTTTGATGATAGAGTTATGTATGAGGTTTGGAGTCTCCAACCACCTATAGAGCCCTTAGGACCCCTTTCCAATTCCATTTTCAAACCTTCTATATTGGAGCCCCCAAAGCTAGATCTTAAGAAGTTACCATCTGATTTGAGGTATGCTTTCCTAGGGCCTGACCAGACTCTTCCAGTAATAATTTCTTCGTATTTGACTTCTAGCTAGGAAGAGGAATTACTGAAAGTGTTAAAATACAATAAGGAAGCCCTAGGTTGGACCATGACTGACATCAAAAGAATTAGCCCTTCTATTGTTCAACATCATATTCACCTCATTGAGGGGTCCAAACCTTCAATGGAACCCCAGATGAGATTTAACCCAGTGATGAAGGAAGCCATTCAAAAAGAAATTCTAAAGTGGATGGTTAATGGGATCATTTACTACATTTTTTATAGGGAAAAGAATTTTTGCAATAGATCATTTGAGGCCCGCATGAAGAAATTTGGGATCACCCATAAGTTGAAGCTCTTCATTGAGTTATCATCTTCTGTTTTGGAAGAGATCATGTGTCACACCCAGTTCACACAGAACCGGGTCGGTGACCGGGTTAACACCGGTTAACCCAAACCTGCCAGGATCATCTGATACAGTATTCCACCACAGCATACACACAACTAAGAAAGTGCTCATCAGTTCAGTGGAAGACTTGGTTTACCTATGAATATTCCCATAATACTTGATACCCAAATTGTAATACAATAGTTAAGTACATGTGGGCCCGAAGGCATGATATTTACACAAAAAGAATACAATTTACATATCAAGTACTCAAAAGAAATCATAAAAATCAGATAGTATAGCTCAGCTCGGTATCAATGTAGAGCTCAGCGTGGTATCAAAGGTTAGAGTTTAGCTCGGTATCAAAGGGTAGAGCTCAGCTTGGTATTAGAACTGCGGTCCCGCAGTACAGCCCTTGCACGAGCAATCTGTGCCGTGCTCTAACTCCTCAGGGACCCACCAATCCTCTTCAGGGAACTCAACTGTGGGACCCGACCCGTGCTCTTCAGATGGATGTCCTGCAAAATCATCAAAAAGAGTTGCACACATGGGATGAGCACACTAGCTCAGTAAGTGGAAAGAAGGACCACACAGTAGTCCACACAACAAATCACAACCATATGCACTATAGGCTATGCAATTCATTTTAATATCACTTCCACCTAATCAACATTACTAAGTCTTTGGTTTAGTGCTACTACAACCACAGTGCGCGTATACTCCGGGTACGAGCCACGAACTCCATCCCACGATACGCCCATAGGACTGTCGGAGAAGGCCCACCGTGAGTACTCAAAAAAATAAAACATGCCGACCACCGGCTCTCAACATAAAGTAAATGACATAAATTAAAGGTGCTGACTCCAGCAATTTAAAAGTAGTACGATCGACCCTCTTGAATATACCACCGGGGTTGCCGACTGTCCTAAGGACCAGCTGGGCGTATGTCTAACCGCCACAGTGACCTGAGAACCGCGACCATTGCTTCCCCCCAAATGGTAACCCAATGCCTTAACCCCTATTAGGAAGGATCGTAGCACGGGAAGATGATAATCCTAAACCGCATGCTCCTATATGACAATAGTACGATTGCATAGTGCCATCGCGTCCCATACCATGGGCCACCAATGCACTCGTTTCCAAGCTGACTACGACATCTAGTCTATTAATGCATCATGCATAATGATGTCAACATTCATCACATAAGAATATCATCACTTGGCAATTAGAAAATAAACACAACACCTATGGCATACCAATGTGAGGATGACTAATCTACATAGCATTTTCATGATGACATGGCTAGTCTAGATACAATTAAATGAATGCCAAACAATGCATTGAAACAAGGCCAAACATCCTCTCCCCACTTACCTATAGTGTACAAGGACTCACGCTCGGTACGGGTGAGATCCGGTGCGAGAAGCGTAAGATTTGGTGAACCTATCATGAGTGAGCGGGGTTAGAATTTTGCCACTTTGGGATCAAAATTAACAAGATCCAATGACAAAATCATGTTTAGAATCCTAAATGAAGGTTGCACGTCCGTTTTGGGTCCAATCGGATATAAAAATCACGTTGGGAGCCTCTCGGGTGGGTCGAACAGCCCACCTGTCAGACCCACTGGTCCTGACCGACGGGTAGGTCAGCCCACCGGTTGGCCCATCGGTCTGGCCCACCGATTGGGCTCGAGGGTCCTGCTAAGATTGGCAGGCAGGCTGGCCCATCGGTCGGCTCGCCGGTTGGGCCCGCCGGTTGGCCCCGAGGGTCTGCCCTCTCAAGCGGGTGCCCTCAGGCGGGCCAAATGGCCCATCGGTCTTGGTGGGAAAAAGCTTTTTTCACCTGAAACCTTTCCCAACCTTTGGGGAATCAAATAGGGCTCATCCAAACCCATTCTCCACACATTCAAGGTCTCATAAGGTGGTTCTAACCTAGATCTAGGTTAGATTTAAGGAATGGAAAGCCATCTTACCTTCTTTACTCAAGAACTCCTTCAAAACCCCAAAATCACTTCAAATCAACAATGCTTCTCCAACCTTGTAAACACTTCTTCAAATCCTTCAAAATCAACAAATAGATCATCTATTAAACCTTAGATTCATCATCTCAAGGGGGATTTACAAGACCTCAAGAAACCCTATCCAAATCAAGGGTTTTACTTGGGTATGGTGAAAGTTTAAGGAACCTAGCCTTTGCTCACCTCTAAACGTAGATCTAGTGTTGGAGATCACTCTTTCCGCGTCGGAATGGGAAAATCAAGCCTCGACGCCACTGAAATTCATCTCTTCTTCCTCTTCCTTCTCTTCTCTTCTTCTTTCCCTTCTTTTCTCTCTCTTCTTTACTCTTCTCACCAACGTCCGAGTGTCATAAATGAGAAAAGAAAAAAGAAAAACATAAATGCTATATATACTTCTTAAAATAACTAAGTAATCACATGGGTGGGTCACTCAGGTGGGTGGATGCGCCCACCTGTGACCGCCCACCTGAGGGCCAAAACTTGGCCAACAAGTGGGATTTTGACAGAGTTCGGCCCGCGGCACGAATCTCACACTTGGCATAAGATGTAATATACGTATGCGCCTAAGATACGGCTACATACCTGCTTTATCCGTACATGGCCTTATGATATGTGCATGTACACAGCTTGGGTACACCCATCTCCTCTGGCACTAGCTCGGACTTGTCGGGCCAGTCGGTGTTTAAGGTCACCCTTGCCATCATGGTCCATAAGGAACCCGTCTTAACTCTCTCCGATTTGGGTCCTGCATGGTTAAACCGGGTCAACCGTGTAATCAGACCAGGTTTAAGAAGTAGGGTATTACATTTACCCCACCTTTCTGAAAATTTCATCCTCGAAATTGGTGTACCTGGTTGTTCAAAAAATGAGGGTACTTGGCTTGGATTTCATCCCCTTTCTCCCAAGATGCTTCTTCAAGTGAATGATTAGCCCATCGCACCTTTACGTAGGAAATGGAGCGGTTGCGAAGGGTCTTTTTCTTTCGGTCCAAAATTTCAGTCGGCTGCTCTGTATAGGTCATGTCAGCTTCTAGATATTCTGGTTCCATAGGTAATACATGAGAGGGATCATGAACGTATCGCTTCAGCATGGATACATGAAATACGTTATGAACATCGCCGAGTGAAGGTGGCAGAGCAAGTATGTAGGCTACTGAGCCAACCCGGGTTAAGATCTCAAATGGTCCAATGTATCTTGGCTCAACTTCTCCTTTCTGTGAAACCTTTGCAACCCTTTAGTAGGAGAGATCTTGAGAAATACCTTTTCTCCTGGATGAAATTCAATGTCTTTTCTACGGGTGTCTGCATAGCTCTTTTGACGGGACTGAGCTGCTTTAATCCGCTCTCGAATAACATTGACCTTGTCACAAGTCATCTGTATCATTTCAGGTCCTAACATTCGGCGTTCGCCTGCCTCATCCCAATACAGAGGAGTCCTGCACTTCCTACCATATAATGCCTCATACGGAGCCATCCCAATTGTAGCTTGGTAACTGTTGTTATAGGAAAAGTCTATAAGGGGTATATATTCTTCCCAACTACCACACATTTCCATTGTACACGCCCTGAGCATGTCTTCTAATATCTGTATGGTTCGCTCCGACTGACCATCAGTCTGTGGGTGGAAAGCAGTACTCAAATTCAATTGTGATCCCAAGGCACGCTGGAAGCTTTTCCAAAATCTGGAAGTGAACCTTGGGTCCCTATCTGACACAATGCTCACTGGCACTCCATACAAGCGCACTATGTTATCCATGTAAAGTTGTGCTAATTTGGCCATAGAGAACTTGGTCTTGATGGGAATGAAATGAGCAGTCTTAGTAAGCCGATCAACGATCACCCATATCGCGTCCATCCCCTTAGGTATACATGGTAGTCCAGTGACGAAGTCCATTGTAATCCTATCCCACTTCCATTCTGGTACTGGGAGTGGCTGAAGAGTACCATAAGGTCGATGCCTCTCAGCTTTTACTTTTTGGCATGTAAGACAAGTCGCCACATACAAAGCTATTGTGACTTTCATGCTTGGTCACCAGTAATTTTGTTTGAGGTCTTTGTACATCTTTGTACTTCCTGGGTGGAGTGAGTACTTTGAGCTATGTGCTTCTCGCACTATCTTGTCTTATATATCCAAATCATTGGGTACACACAATCTGCCTCGAAACATCAATGCCCCATCACTGGCTAAAACAAAATCTGGGTCGTTCATTGTTTGATCTTGAACCTTAACTCTGATCCGCTACAATTCAGGATCCAAAGGTTCTTTCATTATCACCTCTTGCCTAATAGTCGGATGCACCTGTAGAGCCGTCAAGGATACAGTCAGCCATTTAAGGTTTTCTGGTTGACGTTCAAACTCTAAGGTTGCTCCTTCATCCATTAGTGTCGCCTCTTGTACAAGTGGTGGCCTGACTGCTAAGTATGAGAGTGACATAGTCTGTGCCTTCTGACTCAACGCATCTGCCACTACATTAGCCTTGCTGGGGTGATACTGAATGTCACAGTCCTAATCTTTCATGAGCTCAAGCCATCTCCTCTGCCTCATATTCAAATCCTTCTGGGTGAAAAAGTACTTAAGGCTCTTATGATCACTGTATATCTCACACTTCTCCCCATACAAATAATGTCGCCAAATCTTAAGGGCAAAAATGACTGCGGCTAGTTCCAAGTCATGAGTGGGGTAGTTCTTCTCATACTCCTTTAGTTGTCGGGAAGCATGCGCTATCACCTTTCTGCGTTGCATGAGAACACAACCCAACCCAACTTTGGAAGCATCAATGTAGACTGTCATTCCACCTGTGCATTCAAGGATGGTCAACACAGGGGCTGACACCAACCTCTTCTTCCATTCCTAGAAACTCTTCTCACATTCCTCTACCCGGTCGAATTTCACACCATTTTTGGTTAATTTAGTCATTGGCGCTGAGATCCGAGCAAAATTTTCAATGAAGCGCCGGTAATATCCAGCTAAACCCAAGAAGCTTCTAATTTCAGTGACATTTTTAGGGCTTTCCCACTCCACTACTGCTTTCACCTTATCAGGATCCACCTCGATTTCGGCCTTAGACACTACGTGCCCCAGGAATCCAACTTGCTCAAGCCAAAATTCACATTTTCTATATTTGGCAAACAATCGTTGTTCTCTCAACCTCTGTAACACCATTCTCAAATGTTGAGTGTGCTCCTCTTCTGTCTTGGAGTAGATCAAGATGTCATCAATAAAAATAATTACCCATTTATCGAGGACATCATGAAATACTCGATTCATTAAATCCATGAATGTTGCTGGTGCATTGGTTAACTCAAAAGATAACACTAGGAACTTATAGTGACCATACCGAGTCCTGAATGCTGTCTTGGGTATGTCGCTGCTCTTTATCTTGAGCTGATAATAGCTTGATCTAAGGTCTATCTTTGAAAATACCTTGGCACCCTGCAGTTGGTCAAATAAATCATCAATACGTGGCAATGGATACCGGTTCTTAATGGTAAGCTTATTCAATTCCCGATAATCAATGCACATAAGCAAACTGCCATCCTTCTTCTTGACAAACAATACTGGGGCACCCCATGGTGAAACACTTGGGCGAATAAACCCCTTCTCCAATAATTCTTGTAACTGCTTCTGCAACTCCTTCAATTCGGCTGGTGTCATCCTGTATGGAGCTTTAGACATTGGAGCTACTCCGGGAACCAAGTCTATGGTAAACTCTAACTCTCTATCAGGCGGTAAATGCATCAGATCATCTGGAAAGACGTCAGGAAACTCTTTAACCACCTTTACCTCTTCTAGAGGTGTAATCCTTGCATCAACATCAAGTACCGATGCTAAGTAGCCCTGACATCCACTCTCCAATAACTTTACCGCTTGAAGAGCGGAGACAAGGACCTTTCTAGCCCGTTTCACTTTATCTGCTCGGTATACCCATTCTTTTCCTTCATCATCCGTCACCTTAATTAATTTTTTGGCACACATCACATTAGCTCGATAAGCCGACAACCAATCCATGCCCAATATAACATCAAAATTCTGCATATTGAACTTAATGAGTTGTGCATCAAAGTTCTTCCCACTAATTTCCACTGGGCACGACCCATACACCTCCTTCAACTGTGTAACTTTACCAATAGGCATACTAACAATCATTCCATGATCTAGGATCTTGGGTGGCATCCCAAGTTTCTCGACAAATCTCTTAGATACGAATGAATGTGTAGCTCCTAAATCGAATAAAACATAGGCTGGTATGCCTGATATAGGTAGGACACCTAGTGTAACAATGCATATAATTTCAGCAGGTCATCAATATTTAACATAAGGAAATTCTTAAATTTAAAATGTACCTACTACGACTTCTGTGTTGGCCTCAGCTTCCTCAGCTGATAGGGCATACATCCTTCCCTGCGGTTGATTTCCCCGAGTTAAGGGAGGTCGGTACACCGAGGGCTGACTGGAGGGCAAGGCTGGTCTGACCTGACAGTCTTTTGCGTAGTGCCCATAGGAATGGTAGTTAAAGCAACGGATCTGAGATGTCGAAACTGGGGTGGGGCCCCTCTGCACTTGACCCGTTGAAGATGGAGGTCGGGGCGACCTTGGAACTGTAGGTACCGCACTGGTGTTTAGGCAGAAAGATGTAGAGCCCAAACCACCAGTCGGTCGAGGAGGGTAGCCAGATGGCCTATAAGGCTGCCTATAAGTAGGCCCAGAACTGTACGACCCACGATATGCCTTGGAGGAGTTGCCCATATCCGGAAATAGATTTGTTCTCTTCCACAGTCCAGGTGTGAGGGATTGTTCTCCCTTCTGCTTATCCTCCATGGTCTTGGCCTTCTGCACAATCTGGCCATAGTCGTTCAAATCTAAGACCTCAAGTAGCCTTTAGGCCCTTTAGAAATCTCGCAGCCTTCTCTTCAACTGTCCTCATATGCCTAGGGGCAAAATGGAACAAGCTCTCAAACTGCTGTTGGTACTCAAGGATAGTCTTACCTCCTTGAGTTAAGGCCATAAATTCCGTCTCCTTGCGGTCTCTGAAGCTGCGTGGGTAATGATTGTCCAAGAACAACTCCTTGAATTGTTCCCAGGTGGGTTCCAGATGGGCGGCCAACAATATGGGCTTAGAGGGTTGCCACCAAGAGTTGGCCTCCTTCTTGAGTTGTAACCTCGCACAAATGAGTTTCTGTGCATCTGTGCACTCAATCACCTCAAATATTTTCTCCAGCTCCTGGATCCACTGGTCCGGTTCCAGAGGATCACTCCCCACCTTAGAGAATACAGGTGGTAAGTTCCTCTTGAATGACTCCACTACCTTTGACGTATTATTCGTCATCAGGTAATTGGGAGCATAAGCTGGATAGTAAGGGTATGGAGGGGGCACCCCATAAGGAGGAATGCCGAATGGTGGAATTGGAGGTGTACCTCCCACCTGTGGCCTCGTACCAGACCCTACAGGCGGGTCCTGTGGAGTAAGTATCCGGGGAGGTTGACCTGACTGAGAAAGGTCCAATTGTTGCTGAATAGCAGCCATAAATGCTTGCTGTTGCTGAAGCATTTGTTGCTGGAAAGCCTATTGTGACTACTGAATTATGGTAGCAACATCCCTCGGAGTAATAATCGGTGGAGGGTCCAGAAGTGTAGTCATAGGTGGGTCCCCATGTGCCCCACCCTGACCAAAGGTCTTTGGAGGTGGTGGAAGTGAGGTTTGCCCCACAGAGCGGGACCTCCTGGGATTCAGTGGTCGATCGACCGGACGAGGACCACGCTGGGTACCCCGTGCATTGCTTCCGGATCTAGTACGTACCATTGTATCCCCGTACCTGGAACATATCATACATCACATTGGTTAACCTCCATAGAATTGATATCGGCATATAATTATATGCCAACACATAGGGTATTATAGTGTATGATAGTTTGCGACTAACCACAACTTAATTCCAAAAATACAGGGCTAGTGCTCCAACAAGTATGACAATGGTCCCACTCGACCATAACATATTATTATAGGAATAATAATAATAATAATTATATTAATAAATAATGATGATAAAAATAATCCATTTTTCAGGTTTTCTCTTAACCGGTGGGCTGCCACCGGTGGGCAGGTTGGCCCGCCGGTCCTACCCAAGCGGGATTTTCGAACAGGGTATTTAAATCCTTGTTCTTCCTTATTTCTCCCATTTCCCTCTCTCTCTCTCTCTCTCTCTTCCTCGGGCGATCTTGGAGAGCTTCTTGACGCTTCCACTCGCGATCTCACTCAACAATCCGACGCTTTTGAGAAGATTCAACCCCTCTATTTACAAGTAAGTTTCTTCTTCATTTCCGTCTTAGAACTTGCATTTTGGGGGTAGAAACTCATGAGTTGTCTTAAATCTCACTTCCTTTCCATGTTTCTTTCCATAAAACAGTGATTTCATATGAATGTGATGTTTCACTTGTGATTTATTTCTAGTTTTAGGATTTACTTCTCCACTTTTGAGAGAAACCCCAACCGTGCCCTAGTTTTCTCAAATTTGGGGATTTCTTCAATTTCTGCTCTTTTCTTCCCAATTAATAGTTTAAATGCAATGCCTTAGGTTTGATTTGTACTTGATATACTATAGAGATCATAGAAAGTCCCCTTGTGTTTGAAATCCCATTCTTCCCATGAAAATCCATCTTTTTGTGTTGGGTTTCTTTGATTCTCTTTACATCCTTCCATATTTGTGGACCTCAATAGCATCATAGTAGATGTTTTTGCATGTTCTTGATTGCACTAAAATGGCATTTCAGTCTTGGGCCTGTAGCTTCAAGCTTTCCTCTGTTGTGAGTCTTTTAACTTTTTTCTTAGATTGGACTTGCACCTTGAGAATTGGGGTTTTCTCATTCCTCAATTGTCCTGCTTTATATGCCTCTTGTCACATTGTTGTTTTGCCATAATCTCTGTCTTGTCATTGGCCAGGCATTTCATTCATAGACTTTTTACCATTCCTCACTAGTCACATTTTGTCACATTCTATTTTTTTTTTCCATGATTTCTGTTTTGTCACTTACCCTTCTTTCCTCTTTTTCTTGCCAGGATGTCATCTCGCAAAGGCAAGGAGCCCGCATCCTCTGGAACTCGATGTAAGACCACCACTTCTAAGTGGAAGAGTGTGGGGACTAGTTCTCCAGCTCCCTGCACAGGGCGACCCGGACCTGCCCCTATTGATCATTCTGACTATGACGAGGAACTCTTCTGCTGTTCAGATTCAGCAGCCAACTGGCAGGCCTTCCTGAAGAGGTCTGTAATGATGGAGAAGACTGTGGTAGTTGACGACTTCCATAAGATTCAGCTTCAGGAGAGGTTCACAGCACTGGGCTGGCAGTCTATCCTCCACATAGACCGTCCGTGCTACGAGCAATTGGTTCGTAGATTCTACTGCAACCTGGAGGTTTCCTACTAGTACGGAGAGTACGTGATCATTAGTATGGTGAAGGGGGTGGACATTCAGCTGACCATGGACACCCTAGCTAGCATTTTGGGGATCTCTTCAGCTGGGCACCGTTTCTACAGTCCTCCCAGGAGTAAGCCCATGGGTCCGTTCATGAGTTTGGAGACACCGGACTACATCTATAAGACCATCTGTGGCAGCAGTGCGCGTCCGGAGTCCGAAACATCATTTTTCCCAGAGGTTCATGTGTTTGCCCGATTGGTCCAGTTTAACTTGCTCCCCAGAGGAGGTCACTGGAACCAGGTGGGCTTCATGGCAGCCTTTTAGCCTTCTGCATCTATAAGGCTTTAGAGGGGGTGACGAGCACTTGTGCTTGCCTTACATCCTCAAAACCATGGAGCACCATACTTCTCACCCTGAGGATGGAGGATTTCCATATGGCAGGATCCTCACTAGGATCTTTGAGTTCTTCGGAGTGGACCTGAGTAGTGAGGAGGGGAAGACTCCAGAGGACAAGTTCGACAGGGGAAATCTCTTGAGGATGGGTCTCCACACCCTTATGGATGTACCTCAGAGAGCAGGAGCTCAGAGAGGTAGGGATAGGAGGGCTGCCCCTATGGAGGATATTCCCATGGAGGAGGAGTCTAGTGAGGAGGATGAGGACTATGTTCCTCAGGATGAGGAGGATGATTTGGTGGATGAGGACATCTCTGAGGAGGTGCCTCAGGAGTCGAGAGGTGCTGATCCTGGCTTCACCAGAGCTACAGGCCCACAACATAGAGCCCCACCACCTGAGAGTGGTGCATATGATTTTGAGGGCATGATGTCCACTACAATGGCTTTGAAGGATGGCCAAGAACAGCTGTTAAGAAGATTGGATGAGAGTGCTTCTAGGGAGGAACGCATCCTGGAGAGGCAGGCTACATTGGAGAACTCCTTCCTCAGACTAGGCCAGGATTTGGATACAACGGCCAATGCCATCTCAGTGGATTTTGGCCGACTTCGGAGAGATGTACAACTGGTGAACTCGAGGTTCGACTACTACGACCATCGACTCAATGTCAACTCTAGACCTCAGGTGAACGGGGTAGTAGTATTGGGAGATGACGACGACGATGATCAGTGAGGACTTAGCTCGTCCACACCAGCTTCTCACCTGTTCCATGTTGTCTATCCTATTGTATTTTTCCTTTTTTTTTCTCATTCTTTGTACTTTCTCTGTAACTGGACTTATTTGTGGGATGATGTGTTTTGACAGTGGTCTGTGGTGGATTTGTATATTTGATAACTTGTGTAGTTTAGTTGTGGTGTTATTGTTAATTTTGATCATTGTTATATATGGATATGTTGTTTATCAGGTGTTTGTGTGAAAATTCTTGGAAATCTCATTTTACGCCGTTATGCTGCCGAAATTTCGTCAAACCTGTACTCGATGGGTTATGACACCAATTAATTAACCTTTTATTTTTTCTCACGCATGCCATGAATGCAATATCTAAATGCAACCAATTTTATCCCTTTCTTTCTTTGGATTTTAACTCTTTAAATTTTTTACATTAACCCAATCCCATTTCCTATTATAGATTCTACAGGATCTAAATGGTATGCTGTGAGTGGAGTAGAGCATCACGCGTTGATACCACCGTTGCCACACCCCGTTCACACAGAACCGGGCTAGTGACCGGGTTAACACCGATTAACCCAAACCTGCCAGGATCATCTGATACAGTATTCCACCACAGCATACACACAACTAAGAAAGTGCTCATCAGTTCAGCGAAAGACTTGGTTTACTTGTGAATATTCCCATAATACTTGATACCCAAATTGTAATACAATAGTTAAGTACATGTGGGCCCGAAGGCATGATATTTATACAAAAAGAATACAATTTACATATCAAGTACTCAAAAGAAATCATCAAAATCAGATAGTATAGCTCAGCTCGGTATCAATGTAGAGCTCAGCTTGGTAACAAAGGTTAGAGCTCAGCTCGGTATCAAAGGGTAGAGCTCAGCTCGGTTTCAGAACTGCGGTCCCGCAGCACAGCCCTCGCACGAGCAATCCATGCCGTGCTCTAACTCCTCAGGGACCCACCAATCCTCTTCAGGGAACTCAACTGTGGGACCCGACCCGTGCTCTTTAGATGGATGTCCTACAAAATCATCTAAAAGAGGTACACACGTGGGATGAGCTCACTAGCTCAGTAAGTGGAAAGAAGGACCACACAGTAGTCCACACAACAAATCACAACCATATGCACTATATGCTATGCAATTCATTTTAATATCACTTCCACCTAATCAACATTACTAAGTCTTTGGTTTAGTGCTACTACAACCACAGTGTGCGTATACTCCGGGTACGAGCCGTGAACTCCATCCCGCGATATGCCCATAGGGCTGTCAGAGAAGGCCCACCGTGAGTACTCAGAAAAATAAAACATGTCGACCGCCGGCTCTCAACATAAAGTAAATGACAGAAATTAAAGGTGCTGACTCTAGCAATTTAAAAGCTGTACGATTGGCCCTCTTGAATATACCACCGGGGTTACCGACTGTCCTAATGACCAGCCGGGCGTATATCTAACTGCCACAGTGACCCGATAACCGCGACCAATGCTTCCCCCCAAATGGTAACCCAACACCTTAACCCTTGTTGGGAAGGGTCGTAGCATGGGAAGATGATAATCCTAAACCGCATGCTCCTATATGACAATAGTATGATTGCATAGTGCCACCGCGTCCCATACCACGGGCCACCAATGCACTCGTTTCCAAGCTGACTATGGCATCTAGTCTATTAATGCATCATGCACAATGATGTCAACATTCATCACATAAGCATATCATCACTTGGCAATTAGAAAATAAACACAACACCCATGGCATACCAATGTGAGGATGACTAATCTACATAGCATTTTCATGATGACATGCCTAGTCTAGATACAATTAAATGAATGCCAAAAAATGCCTTGAAACAAGGCCAAACATCCTCTCCCCACTTACCTGTAGTGTACAAGGACTCACGCTCGGTACGGGTGAGATCCGGTGCGAGAAGCGTAAGATTTGGTGAACCTATCATGAGTGAGCGAGGTTAGCATTTTGCCACTTTGGGATCAAAATTAACAAGACCCAATGAAAAAATCATGTTTAGAATCCTAAACGAAGGTCGCACGTCCGTTTTGGGTCCAATCGGACGTAAAAATCACGTTGGGAGCCTCTCGGGTGGGTCGGATAGCCCACCTGTCTGACCCACCAGTCAGACCCACCGGTCCTGACCGGCGGGTAGGTTAGCCCACTGGTCGGCCCCTAGTCTGGCCCACCAGTTGGGCCCGCCGATTGGCCCCGAAGGTCTGCCCTCTCAGGCGGGTGCCCTCAGGCGGGCCAAATGGCCCACCGATCTTGGTGGAAAAAAGCCATTTTCACCTGAAACCTTCCCTAACCTTTGGGGAATCAAATGGGGCTCATCCAAACCCATTCTCCACACATTCAAGGTCTCATAAGGTGGTTCTAACCTAGATCTAGGTTAGATTTAAGGAATGGAAAGCCATCTTACCTTCTTTGCTCAAGAACTCCTTCAAAACCCCAAAATCACTTCAAATCAACAATGCTTCTCCAACCTTGTAAACACTTCTTCAAATCCTTCAAAATCAACACATAGATCATCTATTAAACCTTAGATTCATCATCTCAAGGGGGATTTACAAGACCTCAAGAAACCCTATCCAAATCAAGGGTTTTACTTGGGTATGGTGAAAGTTTAAGGAACCTAGCCTTTGCTCACCTCTAAACGTAGATCTAGTGTTGGAGATCACTCTTCCGGCGTCGGAATGGAAAGATCAAGCCTCGGCGCCGCTGAAATCCATCTCTTCTTCCTCTTCCTTCTCTTCTCTTCTTCTTTCCCTTCTTTTCTCTCTCTTCTTTACTCTTCTCACCAACGTCCGAGTGTCATAAATGAGAAAAGAAAAAAGGAAGACATAAATGCTATATATACTTCTTAAAATAACTAAGTAATCACATGGGTGGGTCACTAAGGTGGGTGGATGCGCCCACCTGTGACCGCCCACCTGAGGGCCAAAACTTGGCCAACAAGTGGGATTTTGACAGAGTTCGGCGAGAAACCCTTGTTTTATGGTGTTGGACCATATGTAAGTCTTTGGTTTCCTTGTACTCATGATTTGGAGTTGAGACCTTATTTTTAATTTGGCATGAGTTGACAAATGCATAATTTTAAATGAAGTGTGAAATGTGGTATAAAGAAGAGTAAGATTTGATTCCCTTGGAACTAGACGGGGCATTGCGCCTCAGGAAGCGTGATGACTTGATTGAAACTCTTTGGGAGGAAAAAAAAAACTCTGGCATCACTGTCTATGTGGGCATATGCAAAAAGTGAAGCTACTTAGTAACTCGGGTGTCTGGTGTTTGCTCTACCATGTCATTCAAGCCAAATAGAATATAGTTTATTAAGTAAAAAAACGAAAAAAAAAGTGCAAATGTCATTAATGTTTGGTAATATGTTTGGTCAAAAACACTCCAACGCAAAAAAGTGCTAGTGATTTTGCCTCAAGATAAGGATGTTTTGGAAGAGACGAGGTGAAATCCAAATTAATAAATATGCTAGTACCTAGAATTGATAAAGGGTAATAAAAGTTGAAGTGTGGGGGTCCCTTGTAAGAGGAATTATCTTTGCTCTGGATCGGTATGACCCTTACCTTTAGCCAAGGTTAGGATTTGTTTATTCTGAATTTTGGTGTTTATTCATTGCAAACACCCACGAGACACAACTCGTCCACTAGGGGTGACCTAGGGGTTTAAAGGCTTGTTGCACATGCTAAGTGCAACCGTGATTCCTACGAAAGTGAGTTAGGTTATTTGTTTTTATTCTTTTTATTTTTGTTTTGCTCGAGGATTAGCAAAGTCTAAGTGTGGAAGAATTTTGATGAGCGCATTTATGTGTGAAATCTAGGGTAGTAAAACATGCATTTTATATATTTAGAATGGAGCTACCTTAGGTTTTACTCTCTTTTTGTAGATTTTATATTTTCAAGTTCGAACCTCTTGACTACCATTTTTTAGAGATTTTTTTTTAAATATTTTCTCTCTCCTACTCATCACTTAAAGCAAGGAGGTCGGCCAAGAGGATTGTGTGCAAGTTGAAAAGAAAAAATAGGAAAGAAAAAGAAAAAAAAAAAGAAAAGGACAAGACAAGGGCATAGATAGAATTTTCCCTTAAAATATAATATTGTCCAAATCCAAGCAAGAAAAATCATCCAAGGGGGGTTTCTTGCGCAACAAGAGGGAGAAAAATAGAAAGAAGGAAAAAAATAGGAAGAAAAAGGCAAGAAAAATCATGGGAGATTCTCTCTCCACACGTTTTCTCTCTTTCTCTCTTCTCTCTCCTCCACCTCATCAACAAGATAAAAAAAAAATCTGTTTTTTTAGTAGCTAAAATCTTAGCTTCCCTCCCCCATTCTCTATATAATAAAATCAATAGAAGGGAAGGAGACATTTCATTTTTTTTTTTTTTTTTTCTCTCTCTCTCTCTCTCTCTCTCTCTCTCTCTCTCTCTCTCTCACTCTCTTTAGTTTTAGTTCTTCTTTGTTTTTGCTTTAATCACTTTTGTAATGGCTTTTTTATTTCAATTAATGCAAGCACTCTTTTATTTTTACTCAACCTTTTATGTTTTTGATTTATGCAATTGAGTTGTAATTTTTAAGTTATAGTTCTAGGCTTAGATCTAGGTGACAAGATCACGAGCTATGGAGCATCTCTTTTTTAAGTTCAGTTTTTTTTTTTCAAGATTTATTTTCTCTAGGCCTAGAAATTTCAAATTTGGTTCATTCCAAATCTGGTTTTTTGGGTTTTTAGTATCTCTAATCACCCAAGCTTTCAAGTTCAAGCATTGATTCAGGTAGGTAGGCTTCTTCAATAGTCTTCTCTCCCCCCGCTCATTCCCTCTTCTAACTACCCTTTCTTTCTTAATTTAGGATTTTAATTTTAGTCGTTATATTATTGCTATCCCTTTCCCCCAAGGTTCATGGCTAGTGTATGTGTTTGCTTTGCCCCTCCTAGCCATAAAACTATCATTTTATTATTTTTATTTTAAATACCTCCCTTTCCCTAAAGCCAAGTAGAGTAACCCTTATAAAAGTGACTCTCTGGTCAAGTAGGGAAGCTCATATTATGATGTATCCCTCAGGCTAAGTAGAGAAACCTACTTGTGATCCTCTCTCTAGCTTTATCCCCTTTCTTTTACATTATTTTTATTTCAGTAATTTTTTCCTTCATTGCTTTTTAATTACGAGGGCTATTTATTTTTTGTTATTTATTTATTTAATTTTAATTGCGTAACTTGCGTATTTAAATTCTTAGATGACGAATGGTTAGGACGTTATTTTAGATGCATATGTTTAGGACGGTAGTTATAATTTGATCACAACCATTAATTGGTTCACTTTCGTATTATTAAAAAAAGCCAAAAATAAAATGGCTGTTATCCCTATGTTCGACTCGTAGCTACACTGATCCGTATGCTTGTGTTTACATTTTAAATCCTAATAACTGCCGCCAACCCTGGATCATGAGTGAGATAATTCTTCTCATATTCTTTCAACTGTCTAGATTAATAGGCCACTACCTTGCCATGTTGCATAAGAACACAACCTAACCCAATTCTAAAGGCATCCGTGTAGACTGTCATCCCACTAGTGCCTTTTGGTATTGTCAGCACTGGGGCTAATACCAATTGTTTCTTTAGTTCTTGAAAACTATCTTCACACTCCTTTGACCATTCAAATTTCACCCCTTTTTTTCGTCAACTTGGTCATTGGGCCGATGATTCAGGAAAAATTCTCAATGAACCACCGATAGTAGCTTGCTAATCCCAAGAAACTTCTGATTTCCGTGGCATTCTTAGGAGCTTCCCATTCTACGACTGATTTTACCTTCCCTAGGTCAACTTCGATCCCGTTCTCAGATAATATGTGCCCTAGGAATCCAACTTGTTCAACCAGAATTCACACTTGCTGAATTTTGCATATAATTGTTGTTCTCTCAATCTTTGAAGTACCATTCGCAAGTGTTGTGCATGCTCTTCTTCTATTTTCGAGTATATTAGGATGTCATCGATGAAAATGATGACTTATTTATTAAGAACATCACAAAATACTCGATTCATCAGATCCATAAAGGATGTTGGTGCATTGGTTAGCCCAAAGGATAGCACTAACAATTCATAATGCCCATATCGGGTCCTAAAAGCCGTCTTAGGTATATCACTGCTCTTTATCTTGAGCTGGTAGTAACCAGACCTAAAATCAATCTTTGAGAATACTTTAGCACCTTTCAAATGATTGAAAAAGATCATCTATGCGTGGCAATGGATACCGGTTCTTGATAGTCAACTTATTCAATTCCTGGTAATCAATGGACATACACAAACTCCCATCCTTCTTTTTGACAAATAGAACTAGGGCGCCCCAAGGAGAAATACTTGGGCGTATGAATCCTTTCTCTAACAAATTCTGCAACTGAGTTTGTAACTCCTTTAATTCAGATGGTACCATTCTGTACGGAGCTTTAGATACTGGTGCCACTTCAGAAAATAAATCAATGGCAAACTCTAACTCCCTGTCAGGTGGAAGCCGAGTTAGATTATCTGGGAAGACATTAGGAAATTCCCTAACTACATTCAATTCCTCTAATAGTGTGACCTTTGCTTCTACATCTTATACTGAAGCTAGGTAGCCCAGACATCCGTCTTCCAATAACTTTATCGCCTGTAATGCAGAGATAAGAATCTTTCTAGGTCGTTTTATTTTATCCGCTTGATACACAAGCTCTTCACCATCATCACTCACTAGTTTAATTTGATTTTTGGCACACATAACATTTTCTTGGTGAGTAGATAACCAATCCATGCCCAACATAACATCAAAATTCTGCATATTAAATTTGATAAGTTGGTCATCCGGCTTCTTTTCACCTATTTCAATGAAACATGGCCCGTACACGTCATTCAACTGTGTTACTTTTCCCGTAGGTGTACTAACAATCAATTTACTTTCTAAAGTCTTGCGTGTCACATCAATCTTACTAGCAAATCTTTTAGATATAAAAGAATATGATGCACTAGAATCAAATAATATATAAGCTGGCATTCCTGAGATAAATAGGGTACCTGCTACGACATCAGGGCTTGCCTCAACTTCTTCAGCTGAAAAAGCATACATTCTTCCTTGAGGTGGACCACCTTGAGTCAAGGCGGGTCTAGGAACAGGAGACTGACTCTGTACCATAGCTGGCTTGTATAGGCAATCCTTTACAAAATGTCCAACAGAATGGCAAACATAGCACCTATTTTGAGAGGTTAGCACTGGTACTGGTGCCTTCTGTATCTGACCCTGAGTAGTAAGGGGATGAGGTGGTCATGCAGTCGTAGGCACCATGCTAGTGTTCGGGCAAAAATAGGTAGTACCCTGTCTACTGGCTAGTCTGGGCATGTAACCCAATGATCTATAGGGCTGTTGATATGATGGACCATAATTATATGGCCCACGGAAGCTCTTGTTCAGGTTGCCTAAATCTGCATAGAGATTGGACCTCTTCCAATGTCCAAGTGTAGTGGAAGACTCCCTTCTACTTATCTTCTATAGTCTTGGCTTTCTGGACAATCTGAGCAAAACCAGCCAGGTCCATAGCCCCCAAAATTGTGTCAATAGACACTTTTAGCCCTTTCAAAAATTTCTTTGCCTTTTCCTCTGTTGTTTTCATGTGTGGAGGGGCAAAGTAAAACAACTCCTCAAACTATTGTTGGTAATCAAGGACAGACTTATTTCCCTGAGTCAAAGCTGAGAATTCAGTCTCTTTGTAATCTCTAAATCTTGAGGGGTAATAATTCGATAGGAACATTTCCTTGAACTGTTCCCATATTGGTTCTAGATGGGTTGCCAACAAGATAGGCTTAGAAGCCTTCCACCATGAATCAGCTTTTCTTAAATGTAACCCAGTACAAATGAGTTTTTGAGGTTCTATATATTCCACCACCTCGAATATCTTTCCCAATTCTTGGATCAACCGGTCCGGCTCTGATGGATCACTCCCCACTTTGGTGAAGATAGGTGGCAAGTGCCTCTTAAATGATTCCACCTGCCTTGCAGTAGTGGTCGCTGATGGATAGTACAGAGGATAAGCTGGGTAATACTTGTATGAGGGTGACACCATATATGGAGGACTGCCATGAGGAGGGAACCATGAAGTAATCCCAGGTGGAGTACCTCTAGACTTGTCCTGTGGTGGTACCACAAGTAATGTGCTTCCTTGTGTCTCAACAGGTGGTGCTCGAGGAGAAGCACCCACCGATTGAACTCCAACACCAGGTATAATAAGAGGATCTTAGGAGAAAGGTACCCCACGAGGATGTTGACCCATATACATAGGGTGCAACTGTTGTTGTACAACATTCATGGAAGTTTACTATTGTTAAGAGTAGCTATTGTTGGAAAGCCTATTGCAACTATTGGATAAGAGCCGCAACATCATTGGGAGTAACAACAGGAGGAGGATCCAGAATTTCAGGGGTAGGTGAGCCCCCAACTATATCTTCTAGTCCAGGACTCACCCATGCTCGAGGTTCCCGAAGGTTAGGTGGTTGTCCAATAGGACGGGAACCACGTGGGGCCCCTCTTGTATTACTGCTGAATCTAGTACATACCATGATGCTTCGTACCTGGATTGTATCAAGATTTGGTACAATTAAGTGCCACATTCACTTCATGTAAGCACAAGATCAAATCATATCATGCCTCCCATCATGCAATCGTAGTGCATTTCACCATCATAGCACGTATTCCCAAACATAAGTTCTACATTTTATCACAATTACCCCATATGAGCATGCAAAAAATTCATTACGCATTAGTTTATAATTCTTATAAAAATGGGGTCTACAAGGCTTAAAAATCAAATCCCCAAAATTTGGGGGATTCTCGGTCCAAAAACATACACCGGCAGGTTATACTGGCGGTGGGTCATTGTTATGGCCCGCCGGTGGTGACCCGCTGATGGCGACCCGCCGGTCTTGTTGCAGATTCTATTTTAAAGCAGAAAAGCCCTCATTTTTAAAAACCTTTCATTTCCCTCTTCTTCTTCTCTTCTCCAAACCATCCAAAGCATCAAAGAGAGGGTTCAAGGAGCCATTTGCAAGCCTTATTCACGCTTCTTGCTTAGATTCAAGTCTCTCAGCTTCATCCTCAATCTCAAGTAAGTAGGATTTTCTCTTTCATTTTGAGATTTTGGTTGTTTTTACTCAATAACCTCAAATACTCCATTTTCTTTTAAATTTCTTTCCATTAGATTGAATGTGGTATGTGGAATGGTCATTTCCTTGATATTCCTCCTTTCTAGCATTACATATGCCATCTTCATGGATTACTTAACCCCATTTTCTCAAAATTCTTACTGTTTTAGGATTTTTTTCCTATTTTTCTTTTATTTCTTGTGAAATGTTTGATTCAATGAGTCTACACATTCACATTTGATTGCATAATAGTGGTAGGAGTGCTACATTGCACATATACTTCATTTTTCTCACTTTGGTATGGATCTTCCCCATTTTCTGGGTTAATGTTCTTGAAAATTTGGGGCTTTCACTCATTTCAACCTCAATATGCCATAATATTCACATTCTCATGAAATTGACCCTTTCCTCAGATATTAGTGTCATCATTCCATAATGATTTGGATATACTAGGTTATACTACACTTTGTGAAAATTTCCCATTTACTCTTCTTTTTGGAAAAAATCTGTCAATTTCTTCAAGTGATAGGGAATCTTGGTATTTATTTATCCATACTTTAAATACTGTCTCGTTGCTTGTCTTCTGTTGGTGTATTACCTCAACATTAGAATCGCTATAATGTTCATTCATCCTTATATGGTTCTCCCCATTTGCCATTCCCATGTAATTTCATTATGTCAATGGTATTATACTCGTAGAGTTATTCTCCTCATTTGTCATGCTACATGCATTGTTTATCCAATGTTGATTAGCATAGGGTGCATCATTTTCACTAATCCTTTCCTTGGGATCATAATGCTTTGTTTCCTCATTTTCACCCTTTTCTTTACATTTCCCTCTTAGCATCTTATCGATTTTTCTTATAGACTCTTTTCCATCTATTACAGGATGTCTTCCCGCAAAGGCAAAGGGGTAGCTTCCTCTTCTAGGAGTGGGCAAGCTTATAGCAGGAGAAGGAGGGGTTCTGCAACTTGGACCCTGTAGAGACCTATCCGAGGAGTTTGAGGATTATGGTAACAGTGTGTTTCGCAGTCTTAAGGCTGCATGCTCTTGGGTCAAGTGCAAGAAGAGACCCGTCTTGTTGGAGAAAACTATTGTAGTGGAGGACTTCGTTCGAGTTGGCTACTCGAGCGATTCATCGCCCTTGGTTGGAAATTCATGTTATCCTTTGACCGTTGCGGCTATCCCAACCTCGTGAGGCTGTTCTATTGGAACTTGGAAGTGGTCTATGACGATAGGATGTACAAACTCACCAGCCATTTAAAGGGTAGGAACATCAAGCTTCCCATTAATCTACTGGCAGAGATCCTGGGCATCTCACTAGAGGATACGTGGTCCCATATGAGTGAGAACTTCCAAAAGCATGTCTACCAAACCATTTGTGGTAGCGAGGTCGGACCCAAGTCCGAGACTTCCTATCATGCCAAGGTTCGAGTTTTTAGCCCCCTGACCCAGTTTAACCTACTTCCTCGTGCTGGGCATCGAAACCAGGTGAACTTCATGGCTACTTATGTGGCCTACTACCTCTACATTGCTTTAGATGGTCCACACTTGTGCCTTCCATATGTGATCATGAAGACGATGGAGTTCCATGCAGCCCATCCTGCAGATGGTAACCACCCCTACTGTCGGTCACTTACTAAGATTTTTGAGTACTTTTATGTTGACCTTGAGGGTGAAGTGGGTATTGCCACCTCGGACCGATTTGCCCGGGGCATGTTGCACAAGATGGAGCTATTCCATCTGATGGAGCCAGTGGTGGGGGTGGCAGCCCAGGAGGAAGGTGGTGACATTGAGGAGCATGATGATGACTATATCCCCGAGGAGGATGAGGATATAGAGATGCACGTAGAGATGGAGGATGAGGTCCCCCTCAGAGCAGTTCCACCATCTCCAGGCAGAGGGTTTGATTTTCAAGGTATGATGGCCAGTTTGAAGGCACTTCAGGAGGGTCAGGAAAAGCTCCTGACAAGGCAGGTAAAGATGAAAGAAACTCAAGCAAGCATGATCATAGACATCGACGACGTAGACCATGCTTTGGACTTAGCCTCTAGAGACATGGCGATGAGTCTTAAGCATCTTTAGGATGGTGTGGATTTGGTGAACCGTCGATTCAACTACTATGATCACCGTTTGGGTATTAACTCAAGAGAGTAGGTGGAGGAGGTCATCGACTTGGATGACATTGATGATGAGGACTAGTGATACTGTTGCTGTTTTTCTTTTTCTTTTTCTATTCTCTTTTCTTGTCTAAAATTATTGGAACAGTTCTTTAGTGTGTGGAGAAATTTCTAGATATGTTTATGTTGTGAATTCTCTTTTTATATATATGGAAATTTTTTATGTGGTTATGTAATCTTGTTCTTATGTACACTTTTGGTGCCCCCAACATACGAAAACATCATGGCAAAATTTTCAAGTTTTGTGTTCTCTTAAATTTTTTATTTGAAGTCTTTATGGTTTTCCCCAACCCCTTGTCTAAATTTGCATTTCTAAGAACTTAGTCTTGCAAGCTGTGTGTGATTAGAGCATCGTGCTCTGATACCATCACTGTCACGCCCCGTTCACATAGAACCGAACTGGTAACTGGGTTCCCTCTGGGTAACCCAAAACCACTAGGATCATCTGATACAGTAACCATAGCACAGCGAGCCACACGTGATCAATGGAATATAATAGTATATTACAATGGAAGTCTTGTCATAAATGATTACCTATAATTTTCCATATACTCTTGATCCCTAAATTATTATACATAAAGTATTTACATATGGGCCCGTAGGCATGATATTTACATAAGAAATAGCAATTTAAATTAAGAGCACAAAAAGGGAAATATACTAAAAGAATTAAAAGAGTACAGTCAATAGAATCTATCACTGTTGCCTTGCAACACAACCCTCACACGGGCAGTCGACCCCATGCTCGAATTCTTCAAGAGCCCACCAATCTTTCATTGAGATTTCGTCAGTGGAAACCCGGTACAGATTCCTCTATAGAATATCCTGTAAAATCATCTAAAAAGGTGTGTACACCAGGGGTGAGCTCACTTGCTCAGTAAATGGAAAGAAAGATGCATACAAGCAAATGCATTCAAATGATACTATATGCATGAGATTCATTTTAATCCTAGTCTACCTAAACAAATCATTCTAGGTCATAGGTAACGTGCTACTTATAACCACAGTGCACGTATGCCCTGGGTTCGAGACATGTTCTCCATCCCATGATACACCCATAGGGTTATCGTAGAAGGCCCATGATGAGAACCTGAAAAAGTAAATCGTGGTTGAATCACAGCTGAAATGTAAATCGTGGTCGAACCACAACAGAAATTAAAAGCAGTACGATTGGCCCTCTGAATATATCACTAAGGTTTCCAACTGTCCTAATGATCAGCCAGACGTACTTCTAACCACCACGGTGGTTCGTGACCGACGCTTCCCCCTAGTGATAACCCAACATATAAACCTAGCCAGGCGTACTTCTAACCACCACAGTGGTTCATGACCGACGCTTCCCCTAGTGATAACCCAACACATAAATCCGTGTTGGGAAGTGTTGTAGCATGAGAGAATATTAAATCTTAACCACATGCTCCTATATGAGATAGTACAACTGCGTAGTTCTTCCGTGTCCCATTCCATGGTGAACCAAATGCATTTGTTTCAAAGCCGACTACGACATCTAATCTAGAAATCCCACATATCTTCGGCAAGTCGGTGTCATAAACATCACATAATAAATCCATTCTCAAGATTTCAACATATAACAATGCATATAGAATTTAAGATATACATGTTCAGTTCTAATGCATCACTCATTCATCAATTATATGCATGAGCATGGAAATCAGTATATCAATATAGTCCATGATTGCGAAGGATGCCAAAAACACTCCAAAAATTAAGAATCAAAGTCCCCACTTACCTATTCTTGTGGAAGAATCAACACTCGCGGTACATGTAAGATCCAAAGTGAGAAGATGAGTTTCTCGAAACCTATCACTTAGAAATACGTTCAATCGGGATTATAATCAACGTAGGATATAGACATGACACGTATAATAGCATGAAGAAGGTTATCAGTGAGTTTGGGTTCAATCGGAGCTCATTTGAGCTACAAGTAGGTTATACAGGTGGGTCGGAGAACCCACCTATGCAGTCTACCTAGACTGATGGGTCATACAAGCGGGTTAGGAACCCATTGGTCTTACCCACTGGTAGAACCAGAGGTGCAGGAATGACTGGTAGGTCACATCGGTGGGTCAGGCACCCATCGATCTTACCCGCTGGTAGAACCTGAGAGGGTGGGTGTGACTGGTGGGTCACATCGGCGGGTCAGGCACCCACCGATCTTACCCGTCGGTTCTCTCAGATTTTGCTATTTTCCCTCTTTCTTCCATTCCAACTCTTAGAAACCCAATAGGGTGATTCCCACATCATTTCCCACACATTCTAAGTTTCATCTTCTTGATTGTACTATGGATCTAAGACAACAACAAGATTTGGGGGAAGAAATCATACCTTTGCTGGGAAAAACCCCAAATCTTAGAATCCTCTTCCCAAACTCAAATGCCACTTCAATAATCATCAAATCTTTGTTTCCCTCCTCAAATACTTCAAGGAAATCACACAATGGTTTCATTTCCTCTAGATTCCAACATATACAATGAGGATTTCATCAAATCTCAAGGTTCATGGTGTTACTTACCTCAAAATGAAGATCTCAAGTCACCGGATACTATTCTAGCGAAGGAAAGGCGACATGAGGCTCCAGAATCCAAGGGGTGAGCCTCTTTCCCCTTCCTTCTCTCTTTCTTCCTCTTTTCTCCCTCTTCTTTACTCCTCTCACCCACTTTGCTAAAAACCATAAATGAGGCAGAGAGTGTTACAAGGCTATTTATGCCCTAGTCTTATAAATATTTTCTAAGGTCTGTTTGGTTTTGTCCATTTATGAACCAAATCTCATTAAATCGCATTTTGAGGCGAGGTAACCAACATCATTGGGCATACAAGACCTCATTATGATGAGGAGGCTGAGACACACATGCTCATCCAAGCCGGGCATGCTGGGGTCCACAATACTCCAACCGGTGGGTCACACTGGTGGTTCTCGCACCTACCAGTGACACCCACCAGTTGGCCAAAGAAGCCAATCTTACTGTATTTTGGAGGAAAATGGAGTCATAACATGTACTTCACTCTCGCCACGTGTTGTGCATCTAGTTTCTATCATTCAAATATGATAACGTACCTTTCCTACTCATACATGGCCTTATGATATGTGTAAGTGCATAGCTTAGGCATGCGGATCATCTCAGGTACCGGCTCAATCTCATTCGGGCACCACGCATTTGACATTACCCTTGCCGCCATGTACCACAAGGCACCGGCATCAACCCGTTCTGGTTCAGACCTTGCAAGACCAAACTGAACTAACTGATCAATATACCAGGTTTAAAGAGCAAGGCTCTATAGGCCTATTCACGATCGAGGAGATATTGACTGAAAATCTGTAATACTTATGGATCTAAATAAGGAAGAAGTACCAGGATTTGTCAATATGGATCAACTCAAGATATACTATGCATGAAAGGGTGAAGCAGTCGAGATATTCTACACCTGATTCCTCATGAAGAATATGTAGGCAACTCGATGTATATGAGTGAGATCTCATTAATCTCATTTTATGAGGAAACAATAATGAGTTCGTGAATTAATGGCTAGGGTGGCAAAAAGATCATCACTGCTTTTTCTGTAAGAAAATCACCACTTGGCACATTTGATTGTTGGGCCACCATTCTTCACTCATGATCCTTTAAATCGTATCCTGAATCAAAACCTCCATGGATCACCACCCGGCATCAATGATCAAGGTTAGCTTGTCTCCCACCCTTGATCTATCTACCCTAAAAAAAAAAGTCCAGATGCAGAGTGGCAAAAGTCTTATTGAATCTTGAGCAGTTGAAGATTGTTTTTCTAATTACCTAGAATGATTGATGGAACTAAGATTATGGACTCTCTAGATGAAACATTGTGGGAACGAACATTAAAAGTGAATATTGAAGAACCAAGGTTGCTAGAATCCACAAACATGCATATGTTTAAATTGGGTGCATGAAACTACATCACATCCTACTTCTACATGTGCCCCAACATCGGAATACTGATCACCATGTGTTCAGATTTGGGACAGTTGAGGTTTTCCCAACCATATAGGAATTCATGGCATGTCTGTTTTCTCCACCGCTAGGGAGGGTGATCCGTCCTTCACTGGAGAAAAATTACTCTAAAAAGATCCAAGATTTCTTTGGATGGGGAAGAGATAAAATGAAAAAATATGTGAGCTATGGGAAGATCGAAATTTTACAGGTTTAAACGACCTTCACTAGGTTCTTGTCATTAGAAGGAACTTAGTGCCAACACTAAGGCAATGCGTATCTGTTTTGCATGATAGGATGGTATATTCTGCGTATGCCTAGGTGAGGGGCATAGCTTGTCATTATGGAAGCGGTGGAGCAGCTAAAGGAGGGATGTGACATAGTCCCTACGGTCCTAGTAGAGAAGTTCAGAGGATTCAATGAGACGAATTACAATTATAAGTTCGAGACCAATCACTATTGGGGAAGCCCTGCTATCTTTCAACTGTGGTTGATGGAGAGGTCAATTGAAGATCTTTCATTACTAAGACAAGAGAGAAATTCCCGAGTTCAAATGGATCACATATTGGGAAGAATATTTGCAAGGGAGGACTTGTGAGGATGTGAAACGGAATTGCCCATGGTGGCCATATGACGGATTACTGATGAAGACTACTGGGTACAATTATGTTAGACTGATGGGGTTGATCCACACTTCATTCTATCTACCATCCTACATTGTAGGACAACATGGGTTGAAGCAGGGTGATCCTGACGAGTTGGTGAATTTCTACCGGTCTCAAGTGTTGTCCTCTCAAATTGTAAACTACCTATCTCAATTGTGGCCCCTAAATTTGTAACTTGTTGAGGTTACAACTGTTTTTTTTTTTTTGCTATAAACCTTGTAGCCTATCCATGTTTTAATGATGTGACAGTTGAAAGTCTCGTATAATAATCATATTTCGGTTATGCTGATATAGTGAGGAATCTCAAGGTGTAGAATCAATTCATATTCAAATTCAAAAAATCTAAATATCAAGTTTAACAATAAAAATAAAGAAAGAAAATTTTGCTACTAATCCAATTTTTGTCCAAGTATATATTCCAGAAGACGTGTAGGAAGGAAAAAAGAAAAGAAATGCTCTAAGGCTGGGCATCATCATCTGAGGAGCCACCAAGCTCATTTGTAGAGATCATCACATCCATGACCAGCTCCACACCGAACTCTATCCGAAGGGCCTGCAACTTTTGTTGAAGATCAGAAATCTCCGCCTCCTAGAGAACATAAGATTAAATCAATGCTCATATCAAGATAAGAAGGAAGTAACAAAGTGTGGTATGAAGTACCCAAGCCAAGGTCTTCTATGTCTCCTAATACAGCCGCTTGCATAGGCTGTGGTGCATCCGACAGAGATCAGTATAGGCCTATGGAGATACCTGGGAAGGTCATGTCATTCACAAAGGGTTTGAGCCAAAGAAGCAAAAAGATGAAGATCAGAACACTCACACAATCAAAGTGTATGGGGAGGTCGAGGTCCACGTCATGGCCAGAGTCTGCAACAACACGTTCTGGACAGTCGGGCTACGAGCATCAGCATAAGACCATTCAAAGGCCCTCCCCAGACTGAAGAAGATCCATCCCTGGTCGACTGAAGAGGTGCAAGAAGAGTGGCCAGAGGGCGAGTCTTATACTGAAAGAATCTTGTGTTAGATGTCAAGAGGTAAATAAGGAAAAGAAATATGATGATGAGGGGGTACATTCCAATGGACCAAGGAAATCAGGGGAACACAAACTGTCTTAGCCTCCAAAAAGGCCTGATAGCCCCCCTCAAGGTGCAAGAAGCTATCGTCCCATAGCCCCTCCGCAACCATCTCCGCCTCTCCCTCCGAGAAATCCTCAGGAAAATGCATAGTAGGCGGAGGAAGGCAGGGAACAAAACTTCTGTCAGACACCAGCCACCGCCTTGTCACCCTCTCCCCTAGGTACCAAGCCCAACCATCAGGACCCCGAAACAACACTCTCCTCTAGGTAAGCTCTTGGATCCTAGCACAGTGGTCAGCGTTTGGGAAGTCAAGCCTCAGGAAGGGCTTCCAATCAACCTACATGGTCAAAGAATCAGTAATAGAAGGATAAAAGACAAGACAAATCGGAAAAAAGCAAGAAAGACATACCACAGTCAGGTCATTTAACATGGCCCTGACAAAGACCCCCACAGGAACAGTTGGCCATCGCTCTATTAGCTGATTATCCCCCCACCTTGAGGTGGCAGGGAAAGGATGCTAATCAAAAGGCTTAAGTTTAGGGCAAAGGATCTTCAGATGCTCATAAATTCAAGGTTGTATGAAGATGAAGTATTAAATTCAGGTGTAAGATGAAATCAAAAGAGGCTGAATGGTTAGAGTATACCTGGATAGCGTAGAGGGCCCCAGAGATGCCACGGTCACCATACGTCAGATAGTCCATCATCCTCATGAAGTAGGCATACACTGACCCGCCCTAGTCATACTCATCAATCTCATCTAATTCGCGAACAAGAGTGCCATATGAACATCAATATCACTGTAGAAATTGTTGAATAAGTAGTGGCCCACGACAAAGAGAAGAAAGGAGGGGAACAGGTGAGTCCTTTGCACTGGGTCCTCGTCCACATGGACATTGCACCAAGTATGGGAACCTCTACTAGAATGGTCATTCGACAAGGGGTGCAGAGGCCGATCAACTCAAAAAGAGTCTCAGGAGTGATAGGACTAGGGATGGTAACAGGCCTATCCCTGAAGGGAACCTCGATCAGAGCATAAAAACAAAAAGGAGTGATGGAGAGCTCATCCATGGGGAGATGGAAAGTGTGCATGCTCGGCCACCACCACTCAATAATAGCCCTTATCAGCTCCATGTCCATCTTCTTAGTCTCGAGGAGCACGAGGTACAGGCTGCAACTTTGGATCCTATGCTTCATCGAAGGTGAAAGATCATCGAACCACTCTTAAGCCTTGTTTGGGAATCTATATCTCCCTAGGTTGGGTGAGTACCCCTTCAGAGCCTCTTGCAAGAATCAAGGTATTTGTCACTTTAAAATTGAATTCAAAAAATCACTAAGCAAAGCAAAGAAAAATATACCTAGCGGTGCCAGGCTATGTTGAAGACATGCCTACGAGTCCTCTGCAATGTAGAGCCTATATACCAGAAGGTCGGGTCTCCCGCCCCCACCAGTATTGGGTGTCGCCTGGATAACTCCTCCAGCACATCTACCACGTGGGTATGTTTCTTGTGCCTCTCACCCATGTTTTCAAAACTAAAGAATATTTTTGAAGAAAAAATCAGAGAAGACAAGTGGAATGAGACAAATGAGGGGGGACCACCTTTCATAGTTAGGGCCCATTTTTCGTGGCCTATGAGATCTAGCGGCCCTGCGAGCCTTGTAGCCCCACAAAATTTGGCAGCCCGTGAAACTTAAAATTCAATTTTTTCAAAATAGGGCTAATTTACCATGGCCTATCACGGTCTACTATTGCCCTGCGTAGTCAGAGACCAAAATACCTCTTGATCAATCCCTAGTTGCCCTGTGTGGCGAGAGACCAAAATACCCCATGTGGCCAGAGACCAGAATGCCTCTTGATTGGTCTGTAGTTGTGCCCCGCATGGCCACAGACCAAATTACCCTAAATCCACTGTTGCTCCATGTGGCCAATGACCAATTTATCCCCCATCTATAGTTGCCCCACGTAGCCGAAGACCAATTTATCTTTAGTTTGTAGTTGCTCCATTTGGCTATTGACAAAGATGCCCTCCCTCGATCTGTAGTTGCCCCATGTGGCCAAAGATTAGAATATCAAAATGCATGTTTCCTAACATATTGCAGAATGAAGTAGCAAAAGTGTCCTTTCAGCAACCACCAATCCAGGTAAGATCTCAATTTCTTGTTGTCAATTACATTAGATAAGGTTATATTAATTTATTGATCTCTTACCAATGGTTTATCCACTTGTGGTGTTTGCATTGTACCTCTATCATCTTTAAGCAAGATGACAACTGTACATGCTCTAAGTGACAAAATGTGGTAGTGCCTTTGTCCTTCGACTGTGGCAAAGCCTTTAGCAAAGAGGGGCATTCTATAGACACACAATTTTGTCACCCTCCATTAGCTATGATGATTTATAGGTTATGAACGTGATTTGTGCTTTTTATTAATAGGAGGAGATGAATTTCTAAGGTAATCTGGATCCGACTAAAAAATTTGGTCCTTATCCCAAAACCTAGATTTGAAAATGCAAAACTAAACTACTCCCAAAGGAGAGAGGGTTCAATCATAGCATGTTATATACTAAGGAATCAGGTCCTAATGCCCCCCAAAAGTTTGAGAATGTCATTTTTGAATATTCCCAGGGTAAGGTAGGGGAAAAATCCTTCCAAAAAAATCTTCAATTATTTTGAGCAAAAAATAGGTTCAACACCCGTACTAATGAGCACTCGAAACCATGATTCCAAGATTCGTAGCCCTACAAAAAAATTGGCAGTTTCACCCTAAAACTCACGACCCCACAAAAATTGGTGGCCTCATGAGCCTCGCAATTGTGCAAATGTTGGCGGCACTGCGAAAATCTTGAAACTATTGAAGGTCTAAAACTAGCAAACCCCCTGAAATTTACTCCTTTTGGCTCCGAAAATCTAATTCACCCTTCCCAAGGGATGAAATGTCTACTTACTCCATCCCTTGAAAGTTACCTCCCTTTTAGTGCATTCAAGCCTATAGAGAGTGTCCTAACCCCTATCTTGCCCTTACAAGACAAATCCCTATCAGAGTTTTAGCCCGAGGTCTAGCCTTCATAAGTTGAACAGTAACACCCTGATTTTAGAACCTTAGTCCTAGAAATGGAAAATTTTATAGGAAAATGGTATATGATGGAAAAGAATTATAGTTAGTAATGAAGGAAGTGAGGATCTTAATAAAGGTGTTGAAAGGGGCTTGAGAGTGCCCATAGTAGTGGAAAGGGTCCCACATGAGGTTGGTAAAACTTAGGTAAAATATTGGACAGCAAAGGGCTAAATAGAGCATAATCGGTTAGAAAGGTTCAAGCTAACCGGCTTGCCTGTCTTGGTGACAGAATGCCCAGAAATTGTGTTTTTCTTCTGTAGGCCCCACCAGTTGATAGGGTTTTTTTACCCACTTTTTACCATGATTAGAGGAATATTTGGGGGTAATTATACAGGTGGTTTCATGTCAATACATATTTTCTACCCCAAGTTATTAAAATGTAAAGAGATCGAAAAATATGGTTTTTTTTTTTTATTTTTTTTTTTTTTTTTTTTTTTTTTTTTTTTTTTTTTTTTTAAACTTGTTTAGCCAAATAGACCTTAGTCTGTCCAGCTTATAAATATGAGGGGAGAGTTGGATTATTTCTCTCCTTTTGTTGCTGAAGATAGAAATGAAACGGAGGAACAGAACAAGGAAAGGGAAAAGAGAAAGAATAAGGAAATAAGAAAGGAAAGAGAGGGAGAGAAAGTGCAGCAGTCCCACCTGCTGCATGTTGCTGCTACGGCTACTATTCCTACAGCCAAGGCTGCTGTTGCTAATGCATGCAAGTATCATTTGCTCTCCACAACTAGAAGGTGCTTCTATGGTCTTACTCCAGCTGAAAATTGAATTGAAGGATGGTTGATTTAGCTGCATGCATATATCAAGAAGCACAAGAAAGGTTAGAATTTGAACTCAACCTTGTGAATTAAACTAGGGTGAGAATCGGTTAAGGTTAAGGTTAGTTACTGATGAAATTAATTAAGAAAATTATTTATGGGAATCAAGATTTACCTTTTATAGTGAAAACCCTCACCATAAGCCTCAATGGAGACCTGATTTTTTGTCTTACTATCCTTGGAAACCCAAGTTCATGGGGTTTCTCTAATTTGAGTAAAATAAAAAGAAATTTAAGATGGAAATTACTCATGCATGGTGTTAATTTCACTTGGGACAGAAAATATGTAGGTGGTTCCTTTTTGGGAAGCAAATTTGAATTTAAAGTATGACTTGGGAAATTAATACAAGGTATAGGGACCAAGCCTAGGTAAAGAAATGATTTGGTTTGGTATTAAAAGTATAGATGAAGGAAAAATCAATATATTTTTGAGAATGGAACTCACTGGGATCAGTGTTGCCATCAAAGATAGGGCTGCAAAACAACAGAAACCCCTTTTGCTAGTCTAACTGGCTGGAGAGCCTCTAGCTAACAGGCCAGCCTGTTAAGGCCTGACAAAATAGGATTTTTGGATTCCCTTGTTGCTCTTTGGGTCAAATCTATCCGTAAGTGTTTCAAATTATTTAAATGTTAAGAATAAAATAGAACAATGAATTATGGCCTGGTAAAAGAGAAGAAAAGGCTAGGAAAGAAGAGGTGAGAATTTATAAAAAAAAAAAGACTATATTACCCCCACTACTTCAATCAAATGATTTTTTTTTTATCATTGAGCAATACTAACATGCCTAGAAGGGTACATGGATGTGAAAGACCTATAGAACCAACCTAGTAACTCAAAGATTAGTCTAATGACTATAAGATTGGGTGAATGCCTTTCACTAGATGAGGAAAGAAATTAGATTATAAGCAGATTTAAATACAGAGATGTAAATAGAATTCAGAAAGAATATGTCATAATGTAACTAAGATTGATTCACACGTAAATTGATAATTAGGGGTTTGATATACATGTTTGGTGAAGAAAATACGCGAGGCTTGGAAGTTAGTGAAGAGCATTAGACATGGAATTTCAGGTGAGGGGTTTTGTTGTGTTTTGCTTTGTTGTGCTTTGTTGTGCCTTATTATACTTGATATGTATGTTGTATTTCCTTATTTCTTTAATGAATGTACTGTGGTAGTGTACAGTTATTTGGATGAAAGTTTATGAAATTTGATTTAAAGCATGTATTACTGATAAGAATGATATTGTGATTTGTAAATGTATGATATGTTATGTTATGTTGTGTTGGATGTAACATTGACGGTCTGTGGCATAGTGTGGCTAAGGTTCTGTCTGATACCGTGGGCTTAGAGGTCAGTCTTGCACCTAGGATCACAGATGTGTTTGTGGATGTGGATGTAATATTGATGGTATGTGGCACTGTGTGGTTGAGGTTTTGTCCGGTACCATGAGCTCAGAAGTCAAGTCTTACACCTATGGCCACAAATGCATGTTGGATGCATATAGTTGCATATGGTTAGGCACACAACCCTAGTGTTATAACCCCTTGCTAATAGGGGGTCAGGAATTGGCTAATCCCACTCAGTGGTATGTCGTGTAGGACTACTATGCCTTGATATGACGTATTGTATCCTGATAGGGCACAATATGGTATGGTGTAGCATATGCATGGCTGTCAGACACATGGGGGATCGAGGCTCTGACCGAGACCATGGTGTCGGGGTTACTATTTAGGGGTTAACGAGGGGATTGAGGCTCTAACAGGGATTGGCTGGCTCCTACTTGCAACGAGCTTGTATTTCTGAGGGCCAATGTACAGGGTAGAGAATACCACCTACGTTGCTTATAGCACTTAACTTATAGGATAAGACTTAGTAACTAGAAGGGAATTAGATTAATAATTAAATCATGTGGATCCTGCATTGTAAGTTGTTGTTATAGATTTGAGATGTAATGTATTTGAGTGAGATGGTGATATAGACTTGAGATGCAGTGTACGTGAGATGGTTATATAGACTTGAGATGCAGTGTGCTTGATATTGTACAAATACCATTATAGCTGGTCACCACGCATATCTTATGATTGTAATGCAATTTTATATATATTCTAATTTTGCAAATGTGTTAATTGTGGGTTTGGTTGTTACCTGCATCTGGATCCTAGGTATTGGTAGGCTGACTGGATTGAAAATTCCAGTGCTGCATACCTGTGCCATATGGAGGACAGGGTGTCACATTAGAGCTCTGTGGAAACCTTACCCAACTATGAGACTTTAGGTGTGTGGTGATCAATAGGTAAACCGATAATTTTTTTTTTTAAGATTAATAAATAAAAATGCACAGGTGGGAAAGATAAAAGAGACAGAAAGTAGGTAAATTTCATTACATGAAAGATAAAACTCAAGAAATTACATGTGCGAGTAAACCTTAATACATAGAACTCCACAAGAAAGATAGGAGTACAAAAAGGAAAGGGAAAGAAACCCCATAAGTACAAAATGGGGGTGAAACAACCGAACCCCATAGGGATTAAAGTACAAACTAAGAGTCTAAAAGAACTAATCTAAATCAGTTTGTACACAAAATAAGAAAGACAAGGATAAGTCAGAAAGAGAGAAAATGGATGGAGACTATTGAGCTCTATTGCTGAGATCGCCGTTGGTGCCTCGAAGAGGAAGAAGCCCGCTGAGATCGAGCTTGATAGCGGGGAGGTCTGTAGTTCTGTGGAATGCACATACATTCTGCCAATCCCTCAAAAGAGGACTGTAGAACCCAACTCTGGAAGCCAATACATTTAAGCTAGTGCCAACCTAAGACTCCAAACTATCCAAGCGAGTGGCAACTTGAGTAAAACCTTTGTCCACGTGCTCCAGCACTGATTGCAGAGTCAAAATATCTAGAGCAGAAAATAAGTAGGAAATGACTGTAAGGAAGATAGTTAAAAAAAATAATAATAAGTAAATTCATAGAGAGTGTGCGAGAATTACTTCTAACAGAGGTAAAAGGCTGAGTCAGAGCGGGAGCAGTCTTGAAGTGAGTCTGGGAAGTGAAACCAGTCTGGAAAGTCTCCTCCCTAGTAGGACTGGTACTGTGGTTACTCCTCTCAGGAACATGTGTGTGTGGGATTTCTGAACCCACAATGTCCTCTTCCATGAGATTTACATCAATACCGCTAATATCAAAGTCGTGGAAGGGATCTGAATGCTCCTCCTCTTCCCTAACACATACCCCCTCCTCAGGTTGGTGCTCATCTCTCTGTCGTGTTCCATCTCTCTCCTGCTACTCATCCTCACCCCTATGCACATCCTTTTCATGTTCCTCCAAGTCTTCCTTAGCTGTGGGTGCCTCATCCTAGTCACTACCCGCATACTCATGTAGTTTCATGTTCTCCAAGATGGCACGATCAAAAGGAACAACATGGATATCCATCCTTTTCGCACCCTCTAGGTTGATGCCCAGATGCCTGAATACCTTGGTTAGTACCTTACCATAGAAAAGGTAGCCATCAGTCGGACGATAAGCATGAGACATCATTTGCCTTAGAATTATGTAAGGCAAGCTGATTCTCTCCCCAGTGTAGAGACAGAAGGCAGTGTATGCTTGCATGAGAGATACCTAGCTGAAATGGCCATGGATGGGAAGAAGATTGTATTGCACAATTTTGCACAATACGTTAGGTGTAGGTCTCCAATTAGCAAACTCAGCCCAATTGTGACATTTGCCTTCAGGAATGCTAACTCTGTGTTCTTGAAGAAGCCTTTGGAAGAAGTTTGGATGTTTCTGCCTTCAGAAGAAACCCCAATGATTTGCCCAAACTTAGATAAGGTAAGAGCGATATCTCGGCCACCTACCCGGCTGCATATCTTATACTCTCCAATGTGGAGTTGCTTGCCAGTAAGATTGCAGTAGAAGGTACAAACTAGCCGTGGGTAGACCACTTCATTTACGTCCAACATGGCCTCCCACCCCAAGGCTGCGAATCTCTCTTGCACCCGAAAAGCTTGGAGATCATACACTCTAATAGGATGTTCAATAATAATGGCCTTGGAGCTGAAGTGTACCCAACTATCTCGGTCAATAGGAGTTCTAAACCAGGTGGCATCGAATTCTTCATTCCTTGCCATGAGACTCAATGAGGTGGTGGCGGTTTTACTTCAAGTGAATCTTGGAGAAGCCACAAAATCCTACTGCATGAAAGGAATAATTTCAAGTAAGAAGATAGGATGCAACAAGTAAATATACCTTTATGTAAAACGGAGAATTCAAGGACAGCAAGAAATTTTACAAGCAATTCTAGGTTCACAAAAATTTCCCAAAAGGAAATCTAGAAAAGATAGAATCGATTGTCACATTGGGGAGGATATAAAGATAGCAACTGAACAATGATTGCCACATAAAGGAAAACATAGACAAGTGAAAGAAATTTGAGAAAGAAGGATAGAAAATTTCAGCAAAAGAAAAGAGAAAGTTGAGAAGAAGAAGAAAACCTAGGTTAAACTTTTCTCTACAAATGGAAAACTGTAAAATAAGTAAGAGATGAACATACCTGAAGTGATTTGATGCTAAGGAATGGTGGGAAATGATGAATAGAAGCTGAGATTTGAATTTGGAGGCAGACCGGTGTATGTGGAAGGAGAAATGGAGGTTTTTGAGAGTGTTTAAATCGCTCTTGGGTACTGTTTAAAGGACTGAGAATTTTAGCGAACCGGATGGCCTGTTTGGAATTCTCTCTCACCGGTTTGGTCAAATGAGGTCCAATTGCTTGGGAATTGATACTGAAAGTCTGTGTAACCTTAATAAAGGCCAATGGATATTGATTTGAGCGTTAATCAAAGAAAATGAAGTGATAGGTGATGGAGAGAATAAAGGAATAAAGAAACGTAGGAAGAGATAAATTGTTATGTGATTGGGGTTGATATGTTATCTTGCTTAAAGAAATAATGAAGAAGAAGATGATAATCAAGAAATCACTGTTTAAAAAAAAAAAAAAAAAGAGTGAAAGAAGAATGATGAGGTCCAAGACTTAAAATTTACAAAGTGGCTAGAGAATTAGGGAAGTGAAGATTTGATGAGATTTGAATTAGTGATCTATAATTAAGTCAATGAATATGGACAAAATAATAATAATAATAATAATAATAATAATAATAATAATAATTTGAAATTTCTAATAGATTGATTTCAGATGAATTATTTTTATGTCTTCATGGTGAAAGACAAGAAGTATTTTTTTTAGACGGATTTTGTAATGAAAGAAATCTAGAAACAAAGACATAATGAATAATTTTATTTGGTGTTCGTTGATGTAATGTTTTAAAGAGGTAATAACTGATCAAAGTGCTTGAGAGTTGAAACGCAACCCACTATTAGTGGTAGAAATCAAAGGAGGTAAAATGAGTATGTGAAATAGAGGATTTTAAAGATCAAGGTTTCTTTGACCCACTTGTGGATCTGTCTATAGCATAGGGGAGATCGGAATAGTAAATTGTCATTCTATAATGGTCTATTGAGATTCTTGAATTGGGAGATTCCCGAGAATCAGGGTTTATAATTGTGGGATACGACATGTTAGAAAAGAAAGTTACGAGGAGGACTGAAATGATCTGATTTTGACACGACCATAATGCTATAGATGATTAGAAATAATATCTTAATATACTATATACACAATTGTAAAGTTAGATTAAAGCATGGTTAAATGATAGAAATGAAAGTGAGGTAAGAATGATTATTTGTTTTGGGAGACTACTCATCTCACAAATTTCGAGGACGAAATTTTTTGTAAGGAGGGAAGAAATTGTATGTAACACCCTGATTTTAAAACCCAAGAAATGGAAAATTTTATAGAAGGGTTTATGATGGTAAAGAATTTATAATTAGTGATGAAGTGAGGATCTTAATAAAGGTGTTGAAAGGGGCTTGAGAGTGCCCACATTAGTGAAAAGGGTCTCACATTAGGTTGGTAAAACTTAGGTAAAAGAGTAGACAACAAAGGATTAAACAGAGCATAATCGGCTAGCGAGGTTCAGGCTAATCGGCCTGCTTGTCCTGGGGCCAGAATGCCCAGAAATATAGAAAATCAACCCAAGTTCACCCTGCTGATTACCTAAAGCATATACCAAGCACATACATTTTTATCATCATTACTGGTAGCTTTAAAAATGATACTCATGAAGCTGGATGGGCTGCTGTTACTTTTGATAATGGCTATGTTGTTTCTGCAATAGTTAGCCATGGCTTTACAAGAAGCGTCAGAAATCCGAGATCAGGGGCATTATTGAAGGAGTGAAGCAAGGTGAATAGGGCTCACTAACTTCATCATCTAGTCTGATTGTGAGGAAGTTATCTCACTCTACCAACAAGCACAGGAATGCTGGCCATGAGGTCTCTTTTATTTTTTCCTGGATCTAATAAATGCATGTATGTCTTTTTTTTTTTTTTTAGAAAAACCAAATTGAGTAGGTATCCAGGGTCGTATCATTAGCTAGAGGCTGAGGTTGAAAAAAGATGTACTGATGATTTGTATTTTCCTCTTTTTGTTAGTTAATGGTTTTTTTTTTTTGTTGAATAGTAGTTAATGTTAATTTACTTCCTAATAAAAAAATAAAATTAAAAAGTAAAAGTCAAAAGATTTTATGCACGACCACACATGTACACAGTCACGCCTTCAATCATTGGATGGAGAAAATAGGGGATGTGTTCTTACACTTCTAACCCCTCACCATCCATCCAATGGTTGGGCTAGAGCTGCAAAAATATGTACTCATGATTTGTATTTTCTTTTTCTGGTAGTTAATGCGCATTTTCTTCTCAACCCAAAAATTTCAACCATTGGGAAGATGGGGGGATGTGTTAATACAATTCTAAGCTCACACACTCCCCCACCATCCAATAGTTGAAAGGCACGATCATGTATGTGGTCTTTGTTACATCCATGTCTTAATACACTCAATTTGAACTTTCATGTATATGTGGCCCAGCAGAGGATGTTAGATCCATTGACTTTTGACTTATAACAGAAGGGGAGAGATGATCCCATATACACTTGCAGGCTTTGCTGAGACTGTTGGAAAGGTTTCTAATCCTCCAGTTTTTTGTGGAAAGGTTTCTAATCCTAAGTTTTTTGTGCTGAGACACTTGGAACTTTCATGTATAGGTGGCCCAGCAGAGGATCCCTTTATTCATCCTTACATGTATATTACAGCATCATACACATGCCTCAGTAGAAGCCACTCCCCATTTGAACAGGAGCACCAAAAGAAGATGGGCAGAACTGTCACAACGGGGTTCACTGATCCACCAGTAGTACTGTACTATCCAGAATGCATTAAATGATTGTGGGGCCCAGGGCTTCGGAACTGTGAACTCCTGTAAAGCCCAAATGCATTCCTATGATTGGCTCATCACTTTACGTGGACAACTAACCATCAGACACCATAGGGCTGGGTCCAGATTGGTCAATTGAGGAGTTAATGCATTTTATGGGAAACTAAATTGTTTAGGCAAACATGCCTTAGTTACATAGCGGTATGTATATAATATCCAAACCTTATTCATTTCTTCATTTTTTATAGAAGAGAAAAGGAGTGAAAGAAGAAGAGAAAGATCGTAAGGACTGGGAACCTCTACTACCTATACAACTAACGTAACATAATCCATATTATTGAGTAAGCCCAAGTGTGCATGTTTCCCTTGCTTGCAAATTAAAACCTAGATTCTAACCCTAAAATGGTGAAAACCTACATAAACGAGTTCAAACTAAGCATTTGGTTTAACCTCATTAATTGAGTTGTATCTCACTAGATTATAGGAATCCAAAAGGGTCAAAATACCCAGACGATGAAATCTGGTCAGAGACCTCACCGATCAATCTCCACAGGTGGATCCCACATCCACCGGAGGGATCAACTTGTGAACAAAATCTCAGAACCTTGGGCTACTGTTTCATCCTCTGGCGACACCCACCGGAGGGGCACTATCCACCGGTGGTGCTTACTAAACCCATAGTTCAGGATTTTCTTAGGAGCGTAAATGGGAATTGAGTAGTGGTATTTTAAGGGTATAATTGAAAAGCTATCTTCACCTAATGGCTAGGTCAGAAGTCAAGACTTGTGGTGAGGCTCAGCGGTGAAAGGGTCTTTATCGCTACACATTTTTTATGAGAAAGGTGAGTGGGAGACTGACTTAATTTTTCACATTTATAATTATGTTGTGAATGACATATTATGCATTGTTTATTTAAGATGTTTCCTTTAATTGAGTACTTATTTTGAGATGAATCAGATGGTGAGTATAAAAGTAAATGCGAGCTATGTGAGGTGTTGGAAGAGGAACACGGTGTGGCCGAAGGAGGATTTCGGTACAATGTCCCCTCATTTGATTGTTATTAAATTGTGTATTATTTTTTTTTTTTGTTGCTAACAACGGATATCCAGGCCTTTGGCTAAACTAGTTCCGTGGGCCCATATTGACCCCACAATTGTATGGACCAAGTCATAACGAAGTTGAATGAGAACCATTCAACTGTCATTGAAAGTAGTGAAGAGCACTAAGCACCCCGTGTGAGTGGCCCCAAGGAGGTAAGAAGATTCAAACTTAGAACCACATGCTTCTTGAGGCGAAGGTCCATTGCCAACTCGGCTACCCCCTTGGGGTTAATTGTGCATATCATGTATTAAGCATATGGTTAGGAATAAATGACTAACTGCTACGACCCCTTGTCAACAAGGGTAAGTGTTGGATAACTCATTGTAGTAGGTTCGATGAACTTTCAGGAATACCATGTCTACAATACAATGTGATTTTTGCTGGAGGTGGACAGAGCTCGGGTTACCCATGCATGAAATGCGAGACCGTGATGCTAGAAAGGGGTTTATTTAGGGGTTGCTGATAGATCGAAGGACCTATTCTGAGACTGGTAGGCTTCTAGCCGTAACTAGGGTTTATATCGCTAGGTGAACGATGACATATTCTGAGACCAAGGATACTAATGCATTGTAGTAACATTTATACTATCAGACTTAGTTTTTTTTGTATAGGTTACTAAATAAAATGAACTCCATGCATTGCATTCATGTGTTATTGAGAATGGATTATACGTTGCTTTCATTGTTTTATTGAAATTCATCCCACGTTTTCTTTTAGATGTTAATATAGGCAGCTTGATGGTGGGTACTTCTCAGTATCCACACCAGTAGTTGATGATTGGTGGATACCAGAGGTTAAGGAGTATGACTCCAACTGCACTTGTGAAGGAATATGCTTGCCTTGAACCTTGATGAGAACGATGTGGTTCTTGAGTTGTTTTGGGATATTTTGTGTAATTTGTGTATTTGAATATGTAATCACTTGTATCTGATGTATATATGTAAAGTGAATTACATATATTGAAATCATCTTGTGTATGTATATCATTAGAGTCATCAGTTTACATATTTACAAGTACAATTATATTTTTATTCTGTTACTTATTAATTTATTAATCTCATAATTAATTGTGAATGTCAAAATACTGCATTAAGATCCTGGATAGTGGTTTAGGACATATAAATTTGTCATAGTCACATGCTTTTACCATAATGAAGGTGGGGTGGGGTGTGACAAAGGCTGTGTACATACACTGTTGTCCTTCAACTGTTTGATGGGGGGGGGGTGAAGGAGATGTTAACCCCCCCCCCAAAAAAAAAAAAAAACCCATCTAACAGTTGAAAGGCACGACCATGCACTTACACGACCATGCATAGAAACTGCATAAAGCAATTAATGACTTGCAGTAAGAGAAAATTGTATACGGACGGGGCACTGTGACATAGTAGAGCTGAGAGTGACCTGAGCTAGAAGTGAATACAAAAGATGAATCAGGAACCATGGTTTGGGCCAGAATGTGGATTAAGCCACCTAGCTCTCTCTTGAACTCTAGTTAGGTGTTACTGGTATGATGACGCTGCATCTAAACACCCCACTCCAGTTCACTCTACAGCCAATCTTGGTGTTAGTTATAACATAACATCCACAAGCCTCACACTACATTGTTCAAATAACATGAGTTCCACCCAAATTTGATCGCTAATCTCATTCTCAAATAGATTAAATATGGATCATCTTGAAATCTAGTAAAAACGAAACCCATACATATGAGAAAGAAGATAACAATATTAATTAGCGTAAACTCTTATACATATATAGTCGAATCCAATGCTCATTTCCTCATTTTGATTGCATAGATTTCATGATAATTCATGATAGATTCGCGTGAATTGAAGAGGAAACAATAAAGTGGATGACCCACTTTTTGAACTAGAAATTATATCTTGAGATATTCCTACAAATCAATAATCCAAGCCAAGCTTAATGGATCGATCAAACCAAAGTCCCAGATCTGACTGCTAAATTACTTGAAGGAAATTAAATCTGAAACTGAAAGGAGGGTGATAGACGATTGTCCAGGGAATAGAAACACACCAGAAAGGCATATGTTGCCCAATCTTTATGCTAAAAGTATATATTAATATATGGTCCTTTTGAATCATTCATAAAGCAAAAACTCCAACTATTCCAGCAGTCCAACATTTGGCCTCACATATAATTGTTGTTGTCATTGTTGTTCCATAGGATTTGGTTCTCATGTAAAACTCATCTTAACAACATTGGATAAGAAATTCTGGTGCTATATATGTGTGTGTTGGTGTGTGTGTGTGTGTGAGCGAGAGAGAGAGAGTAGTCAAGAATAGGAAGGGGTGTTGAGATGGAAAATGGCAAACAGGAAGGATAGAATAAAAAAAATGAAAGCATTCAAAGTGAAATAAGAAAAAAAGACCAATTAGATGAGGAAATCAACAGAGGAGGTTTAGCTTTGTGCTAGGAGACCAATGACTGTGCCAGTGAAGACTGAAGAATGATATGGTGCAAATAATAGGGGTTCGAAGGATGAAGGGTATGCCAAAGGTGACCTGAATTGAACAGGTGAGTAAAGAATGAGTTTGAATGTATTAAACAGAAGTTTTGCATATTGATTGTCCTTGTTGGCAACCTTGGCCACGTGTCAATGATGAGGTGGTCAGATGTGATGTCGTGATTGTGTATGATCACTAAGTTATCTTGATAGTGCTCAAAGATATGTCACACATTGCATGTATGAAAGTGGATGTAGTGTGTGAAGGACCCTTCATTAAAAGGGAAGAAATCATTGTTTTATACAATGACAACATGTTTGAGGGTATTTTTGAAAATCTAGATGAAAGATTTAAAAAAGACATGTGCATGTAAGTTGTTGGTCCTTGAGCTTTGAGTTTATCATAATTGGAATCGCATCGATCGAATATCGGAGTAAAAAGATACAACATGTTCTTCAGGCCAACGTATAAGCTAAAAAAGACAATTTCTTACATATTAGTTGGGTTCAATCCCATTTCTAAGACTTATGAATTACATATGGGTTGAAGGTATAACATAAAAAATGTATTTCTTTGAGTCCTCTATCTGTAGGAAAAAGAATCGGGTCAATTGAAATTCGGATGAGAGAGATATGATAATTTTTGTATGATCGCTCTAAAGCAAAACCAACCCAGTTTCTCATGATGGGTTCAGTTTATATGACTTTGAGTTGAATTTTGAGATATTTTGAAAAAGAATTAGAGGAATGATATTTCTATAAAAGTTATAGATATTTGAGTCTACTTTTAGAAGCAACAATAATTGATTCATTTGAAGTTATGTATAAAACGTTATGACTCCTAGACTGAGATAATGTCAATCTGACAGAGTAGATTCCAATTTGAACCAGGTGGTTAAACCTACACGATTTTGGGGCTTTTATCGAACCTTCTTAAGTGGATTTTAGGGATTTATTTCATACCTTTTTGAAGAACAAAAATAACAAAAGCCCCATAAGAGAAAAAAGAGGAGGAAAAAGAAGAAAAAGCCAAGTGTTATGTGTGCTCTAATGCTTAAATCTTGAGAAAAGCCTTTGTTTGAAGATTTTTGTGTATTGAATGCTTTAATACCATCACCACTAAGCTTGAAAAGCCATTAAAGGCAATATTAAAGGTTGAAGAGGGGTTTTAAAATTCATTAAAGACGAAGAAGCTTCTTGAGAGATCACCATCTTCAATTCTTGAACGTTTCAAGATTCTTCATCAAGTTCATTAAAGACAAAGAAGCACCTTGTGTGATAGAAGAAGAAGAAGGAGAAGATAAAGAAGATGATGAACCATCTTCTTCTTTTGAAGGTTCAAGATTAGCCATCAAAGAGGGAAAGTTAAAGATTGGATGTATTAGAGAATCTCATAGAAGCTCTCCACCTCTTGCTAGTCAAGGGAGGTAATATTTGCTCACTAAATCCTATTTTGTATGACCTAGGTTGTTAAAGTTGCATAACCTATGGTATTAGTTGTGAAGGAAGAGATTGTACTTATCATCATATACATTGTAAAGGGGGGTGAAACCCTAGCCTGAATACTATCTCAGGTTGAACCAGGTATCATAGCACCTGGACTGTCTTAATAGTCACAAGCTAATTGAGTATTGAGAAAAATACGAAACCCATAAAGGGTATTGCTTCGTGGAGTAGGCAGTGGACCGAACCACATATATCTTGTGCCATTTATGTATGCTTGTCAATTAGAGTGTGTGGACTTTGAATGCATGTAGGATGAGTATGTTTGTCTGTAGACTTAACCACTGAGTGGTGTAAGGTGGACAAACATATGATTGTGTGTGTTGAACAGAATACATGATAGCTTCAAACAGATATCTCCAAGAAATATTTTATAGACACTGTTCACCCCCCTCTTAGTGTCAACTTGGGATTAACAAGAAATTAATATCATAAATAGCAATGAGTGTATCGATGATATAACTATGAATGACTTGAGATGATCTGATGCCAAGTTCAATTGGCAAAACCGTAAGAGTGGTATTGCTAGGGTTTCCTCTAAGCTTGATAGGGTCCTTGTCAATGAGGCTTGGCTGGACTCTGTTCCTTCCTCCCATACTTGTTTTGACCACTTGGGCATCTTCGATCACTCACCCATCTCCCTTCTTGTCCACCCCCACACTTCCTTTGATCCCAAGCCTTTCAAATTCTTTGATATGTGGTCCCTCCATAATGATTTTCTCCATGCGGTCCAGAATGTTTGGGCAATCCCTGTCCAAGCCTTCTCCACTCCCCTCAGCCTTTGCAAAGAAGCTCAAAAATGTCAAATCCGCTCTTAATATTTGGAATTCTTATTCTTTTGGAAACATCTCCTCCAAAGTCTCTTCTTGAAGAGATAAGCTTGATGACATCCAATCTTGTATTCAGCTGGATCTTCTCAATGTCTCCTTGGTAGAAGAAGAAAAAGCTCTTTCTGCTAAGCCTTCCTCTATCATTGCTCAAGAAGAAAGCTTCCTCAGACAAAAATCCAGGATTAAATGGCTTGAGCTAGGTGATTCCAACTGCTCTTACTTCCATCGATCTCTAAAAGCCAGAACCAATGCTAATTCCACCATTAAGCCCATTTCCAGGAATGGTATCCCTCTTCTCCATCCTGATGATATCAAAGATGAGGCAACCTCCTTCTCCGATCTTTTGCACCTATCCTCCCTCCCTCCCTCCAGACCTTCTCAAAAAATTCATCCCTTCCCATCTCTTCCTCTCTCTCTCTAAGTAATCCCGTCGGATGAAGAAATCCTTGCTACTATCCTCTCCCATAAATCCAACAAAGCCATTGGGCTTGATGGATTTAGCTTGAGTTTTTTCTCCTCATGTTGGCACATCATCTGTGCTGATCTTATCCTTGCCATCAGAAGCTTCTTCCTTAATCCTTACCAGATTAAGAGGATCAATCATATCTTCCTCTGCCTTATCCCCAATAAATAAGGTAATGATTGCTTGGCATATTTCAGGTCCATCTTTCTATGCAACCTCTTGTACAAATTCGTTACTAAAATTCTGGCCAACAAAATCCAATGGGTTATTGACCTCTTGTCAGTCCAAACCAATCGTCCTTCATTGCTGGTAGAAGTATTGTTGATAACATCATCCTTTGCTATGTGATTGTTAGAGGCTTTGGCTAGAAATCTCACTCCCCTGCTGTCCTCCTTAAGATTGACAATCAAAAAACCTTTAACTCCATTCATTGGGATTTCATGTCAAGAGTCTTACCTCAAATGTCCTTCCCACCTACTTTTGTCCATTGGATCCTTTTATGTATCTCGTCCCCCTCCTTATCTATCCTGATTAATGGTAGCCCTGCTGGTTACTTTCCCTCCTCAGTGGGTATCAGGCAAGGGTGCCCCTCTCCCCTTTCCTCTTCTATTGCCCTTGAGGTGTTGTCTCTCTCCTTAAGAATAACTCCCTCTAGATTGTCCCTCCATCTTTTGATGATTCTTGGATTTGGTGTAAAATCAACAGTGGGTTCAAGAGATCCTGGTAACTGTCACACTCTCTTCCGTGTGGGTTGGATGGTTTGGGTTCGGTGCATGCATTGTTACTTGATTCTAGGATGGGTTAGGTATCCCATGTATTACATGTGGTAATATACTATGGAAGGCCCATATATTTGCAGTGAGTTGCTTAATCAGCGACGGGATTTATTAATGTAGCTGTTTATGTATCATCACTTCAAACTATTTTCCCATTTTATCATTATTAATCTTTTACAGCACAAACCACAATTATTCTAGGGTGGCAAATCATAAAATCCTCCCATAGAGCATCAATGAGTCAGTTCATTTCTCGAAATTGATTTGAAAATTTAATTGACATTGCATTCTAAACCTAGGCATTGTGGTTATCCAGGGTTTGTATGCGCTAGATGTCAAAGATGGGTAATGTTCATTCTTTCTTTGAGTCGTTTCCATGATTTATCACAAAGAAACCTAAGTCGTAAACATAATCCTAGAATATGAGATCCAACCTGATGTGACCATGGGATCAAAAATCCAAATTTTGGGTTTTTATGGGCCTGGCCAAGTGAGTAATAGCCGAGTATTAAAGAAAATGACAATTTTGCAAATATTTCAAAGTTTGTAAAGCACCATAATAAGTAGAATCTTTTTTTTTTTTTTGGGTACAAATAAGCAGAATCTCAATGGTTATGTAGGAAGACAAGAAAGAAGGACAGAAAGGGCAATATAATTTTAAGGCGAGGGACTAACTTGGAACCAAAACAAAATAAGGGACAAGGGGGAATATAATGATAAGGGAAGGGTAAAAAAAAAAGATACGAATGGTCGACACCAATATGATACCCACGATACGATACATGTATTTAAAAAAAATCCTACGCATCAAAGGATATCGTACGATACGCACCAATATTCTCTGATACTCATCGATACATAAAAATATTATTGATACATACAATTAAGCCCAAACAATAGAATTACATATATACCGAACCGTATTGAACCAATACTCATCGACACAACCGATACACAACCAGTACGCAACTGATACTCACCGATACTTAGTATCTACAAAACAAACCCATCTCACTTTCGGAACAGTGCTTGTTCTTCTCATTGGAAATACTTAAGTTTCTAAAATTTGAAACACAACTGCACTTTAAATGAAATATTCAGTAGTACTAATTTTATCCTAACTTATCCATTGCAAACCCCGATTTCGGGTTCTAACTGGATTTCCTCTACTATACAGTTCTTTGTTCCTGACCTTCTACTAATGGAACAACTCATCAAGGTAATTGTCTCAGTGGGTCCCCCACTGGATTATGACACCATAACTCAATAGAATCACTTTGGGTACTGTGGTCCCAGACATAGTTTATCTTTACTACAGAAGGTCAATCATTGTCAAAACGATGTTAACAGACCCAAATCACGAGTAGGGGTTTACTGTCATATATAAGGGGCCATTCTGCACTCTAGGACCTTCACCGACAGGTTGGTGGGATAGCCACCAGCTCGCCAGTCGAACCTATCGGTGCCCCCTTTCCTACAGAATCCGATTCTACCAATGACCCTACTATATACTGTAATGTCTGAATTGGGTTTAATTCTCTTTTGTGGTTCCAATTGGACATATGAGGTCTGAGTGTATGATTTAAGCCTTCCATTTGACCCATTCATGGGTTCAATTGATGGTGTCTGAGGTTAATGTCCCCAATTATGCAGAAATTCCAACATTTAGGTAGGAATTGGGAGAATTCTTTAGAATTGGGTTCAATTCCCGTTCAACCCCCTCACCTATTCCCTTAATTTAAATTAGATACAATCATCTACAAGCACAAAAGTGGGACTCCAACTCTAATGAGCTCATAGTAGGATTCCAGAGAGAATTTATAGGAATAAAACCTAGAATACATTTATGTTCTAGGGCTTTATTAGAACTTCACCTACTCAGCCCTAATTCAGTCTCAATCTTCTAAATTTCTACCAAAATGGTAGGAACCCTAGGCTCCAGGGTTTACAAGGACAGGTTTCCTACAAATTGGACCCTAGAATGCCCTCCAAATTGGGGCTTCCTCTACTGGATAGTAGTCCAATTCACATGGATTACCTGATAATCCCTAATTGAACAAAACCCTAAAGCCTACTTACCCATTTCAATGTAACCATCAAAATTTCCTAATGTACTGGGCAGTAGCACTCACCTGTGGACAGTGCTAGTCCGGCAGTAGTTTTAGGTGAAGAAGCTGTCTCTCAGTTTCTTCTTCTTCCTTCCTTTCCTTCTCCTTCCTTCTTCTTCTTCTCTTTTCTTCCTTCTTCTTACTATTTTAGCATTAGCAATTGGTTAGGGGTGAGTAAATCCCCACCCTAAGGCTGTTTATAGACCAACCCAAACAATCCTAAGGGCCTGTCTGGTTGGAACCTTTTTAATAACCCATTACACATAATTTAGGTTATTATTTTATTCCTTAACCTATGCATCTCTGCTTTTGGAGGTAAAAGGTGAATTGGAACCCCAAAAAATGCCTCTACTTATGGGAAAATAGGCAAAAATTTTACTGCGAGGAAGTGGGCCTCACAGTTAAAAACCCTAAATATTTACATTCTAGCAGTTCCACTGGCTGGTCGGTTGCAGCCTTTTTAGCCCAATTTGGGTCTATGCGGGGGGTCTAAGATGTCTTATCCCATTTGAATTGAAAATTTAACTGTAGCCCAGGTTTCTTGATAGGTTTTCCAGTGGTGCTGGCAGGCTGTGTAACACCCTGATTTTTTAAGCTGCTAACCTCCTGTGTTAGGACTTAGCTGGCACAAGGGTAATAGGCTATTATACTGTAAACCTACATGTACAGTAGTAGGAGGAAAAAATTGAAAAATTTACTAGCCCAGTAAGGGGATTAAAGGAGCCAAAAATATAAGGAATTGGTCTAACACTTAGGGGACATGAAGTATAGAGGATTTGGCTGCTAGGGGGCAAAAAATAAGGCAACCGATAGGCTACCCTGCTGACAACCAGCCAATCAATTGGACCTACCGGATGCCTAACAGCAAGCCTAAAATGGAATCTTTTGTTGTGGGGCACGCATGTCTTCGTGTCTGCTCAGACCATTCATATGGTATGGAAGGGCATATTTTTATGGTCATGTAACACCTGACATGCAATGGGTTGAGTTGGTCTGTGGGCCGGTGCACAGGAATAACCCAGTTCTTGTAAAACTGGGTCACAACCAAACAGACCCTAAGGGGCAGTGGCTACATAAGGAAACCTCTCATTTCTCACCTACAGTAAACGTAGGCAAAGAGGAGAGAAATAAAAGAAGGGAGAAGGGAAGAAGAAGAAGAAGGAAGGGAGAAGGAGAAGGAAGGAAGAAGAAGAAGAAGAGGGAAGAAGATGGGGCTACTGTCCTATTTCTGTTCAGCTACTGCTAGAGCTGTACAAAACCTAGATGCTGTTGCTGCCCCTGTTTTCTTGATGTCCAAAGGAAACCATAGGTCTGTCAGTGTTGCTACCACAACTAGAAATGAGGCCTGGAGCTCGACAACAAAACCAAGACACTCCCTACTGCAATTGCAAGTTCCAAGAACTGTGAAGAGGTAATTTCTCTTGACCTAACCTAGTGAATTTGTAGTAGGATAATTCTTCCAGCAGGTTAGGGTTAGCATTAATTGCAATTGGAGGTAGCAAAATGGCCATGGGAACTCAATTTAGCTCTCTACAGCTAAAACCCTAGTTTTGGGACCCAATCGATTGTGTAATCGTCCCTTGAACCAAATGAAATTGGAGATGGGTTAAAGCCCCACATAATGGACATAAGCTATAGTCGGGTTACCCGGGTAGGAAATTGGAAGAATTGGAACCCAATCGGCCCTGTGTTCAATGAATTAGGTTATAATCAGCCAAACTAACACTTCAACCAGACTGAGCATGAATAACATAGTATGTAGAGTAAATTTGGAGGCCCAAAAGTCAAGAAAATTACCCCGGAAGATTATGTTCGTAAATGGATAGAATTCTACACTTTGCAGACCTAAACCATTGGGCACAAGTGGCCAATCGGTTGGGCCAGACCATACCCTCCGGTTAGGGTCCCAGAGCCCTAAATGGCTGTTGGTTGGGTCTAGGTACACCCTGTACAAGGGTAGGGCCTGTCGACACATGCTCGGTAAAATTTAGCCCTGTAAAGATGGCTATGGTAGGGATCTCAGAGCCCTGATCTATCACTGAATAAGCTGAGAGAATTCTACCATAGCTAGGGGATGTCTATAGGAAATGCAAGACTATCTCCCTTTACAGAAAATAGTACAATGAGGAAAACTGTATTGGAAATTACCCTAGTTAGTTGAAGTTTGTGATAACCCACAAGGTGCCTCCAATGGGTGTCTGATGACCCTTGTACTATGTGCATTATTCTGTTTAGACACATAGGAACCCCGAGATTGTGCGGATCCGGTTAGTGACCTACATAGGGGTTAGGGAGCCAAATTAGTTAGGTAGGTAAGTTGTTGGAAGAGATGCTGGTCAGGAATTATTGCCTCTATCCAACTGTTGATTTGGATTCCGGTAAGGGAATTCAACAGGAGTTTAGGAAGTTGGGCTATCCTTGGACAGTGAATACTGAAACTAATTTAAAATATTAATTATTTAACTAGACACCTAAGATACTCGACAAGGATACACATGGACGAAAATTCAATGAAAATGCATCAAATTTGAGAATCAGGTTAGTGGGTGATTTGGCTGGGGGATCGAGGTTTTTTACGGCATTAGCTGACTCCTACTTGCAATTAGCTTGTATCTCTAAGGCCCAACGTACTGGGAAGGGGGTACCACCTATGCTGCTTATAGCACTTATTCCCATACATAATTATAAATAAAATAGATCATGTGGCTGTGCATCTGTGGATATTAATTTGAGTGTGTGTTGACATCATGATGTTGTGTGTGCTTGTATACTCGCCCCTCACTGGGCTTGTGAAGCTCACCCTTCATGGTTTTATATTTTTAGATGGTGGAACCTGAGCTGGAGTGGATCAAGACTCGATAATAGTTTTGATGTTGTATCAGTGAGACATGTGGTGGAGGACTGAGATTTCCTTTGCTTCTGAGATTTTATTTGTGTGCTTGTAAGATGTGAGTATACTATGGTAATTGTGAGTTATAATTCAATGGTCTATAATTATTATTTATCATTTAGATTGATCACCACGGATTATGTAAAATATAAAATTTTTCTTATATGCGTACTCTGATTTGGTAGAAGATTTTGTACTTGTATAAGTTCATCTCTACATTAGATCCTAGTGGTTCATGCTGACTAGTATGGTAAGGTATCTAGTGCCGCATACCTTGGCCTATGTGAGGTAAGGTGTGACAAGATGGTATCAGAGCAATGTAGTTATGAACTTTGCAGGGTACAATATCTTAGGTTGGTGTTGATTAATTAGGGTTGAATTAAAACTCTCCAGATAAGAACATAAATTTTAGAGACAATTAGGAGAGTAGTATATCAGCAAAAGCCAAAAACACACATAATTTATAAAAAGATCACAACCCATTCACTTAGATTGTCTTACAATACCATTGACACAAAGAAACATCAGATAGAATAAGTAAAACATAAGAAACATAAACACTTAAGAACTAAGCCTAGTACATATATAGGTTGGTCAAAAATTCAAAAGAGCAGTAGGCTATTCATCACTGCTAAGGTTGTCGGCTGATGGAGATTGGAGACTGTTGAGTTCTAGATTAGAACAAAGGAGGCCTGAACTCTAGTGGGACACATAAAAACTCCATTATACCCTGCATAGAGGTCTCTAGAATAGTGACCCTGGAACTAAGAGTGTCCAACTTGGAGGTGAGTCAGGTGTCCATGGAGACGACACTATAATGCATTTGAGAGAATGCCCTCAAAATATAGTCCATCACCTCTTACATGTCAGCAGCATCTGTGGAAGTAGATGGTGTAAAGGAACCCATAGTGAAAAATAAGAGAGGAACAAGAAAAGTAATAAGATCAAATTTCAAGATAGATAGAGGTGGAGAAAATCTACCTTCAGGTAATGAGAATGGATCTTGAGATATTTTCTGTGGTATATCCCAAAGTGACCAGTCTGAGGGATCTCCTTGGATGGTACATGCCTAGGAACATCTCATACATTCCCATGTAGGTGCCCATCTAACTCATCCCCCTCATCTCCATCTCCCCCACCAACTCCCATGCCCATATCTTTAATGTCTATGCCTCTCTACTGATCACCTCCATCCATAGGCTCATGAGGTGGATCAGCAACTGGTGGATCAGTAGTTGGTGCCTAATCATCACTGTCTGCCTACTAGTGTAAGTCCATCTTCTCCAAAATAGACTTATCAAATGGAGTAGGTGTAGCCTTCTTCACCTCACCCTCTAAGAAGATTCTGAATAGTCGAAATATTTTAGTCAAGGTCTTTCCATAGAGTAAATGACGATCTCCTGGACGACTGGTGCGGTGTACCATCTATCTCATCATTAGATAAAGTAAGCTGATCCGCTCACCCACATATAGGCAAAAAGCTATATATGCCTGCATCAAGCATACCTCATTGAAATGACTATAAATAGGTAGTATAGTACATTATCCTGCACAGAACTCTTGGAGTAGGTCACCAGTTAGCAATTAAGGTCCAGTTTGCCTCTCCCCCTACTACTACCACTTCCCGCACAATGTCATGCTCAGTGTCAATGAAGTAGTTCTGGAAGCTAGCCCTTGGAAGACAATAAGTTTTGTTACCCTCACTTGAGACACCAATGGCCTTACCAAATTCTACTGTGATTAAGGTGATGTATGTGCCACCCACCCTACTTGTGATACAATACTCTCCACCTTAATATGCTTGTCATTGAGGTTGCAATAGAAAGCTCTTCCAAGTTTAGGATACACATCTTCCTCTACTTTGAGAATGGCTTCCCAACCTAAAGCTTCATATTTTTTCCGAACACCGAAAGTTTGAAGATCCACTATGATAGTAGGCTTTTCAACAGCAATGGGATGGGAAAAGAAGCTGCCCCAATTTGCTTGGTCGGTTGGAGTGCAAAACCAAATGGGCCATTTGACTAATCGGGATGGTAGCAACTTGGCTATGAGTGACTCTCGGTGAAGACATAGTAAGCTACACACAATAACCACCAAGAACAAGTAAATACAGCAAATTAATGGAAGGAATTGTAAGAAATTGCATGAAATGAAACCTAGGTTATCATATTAAAACGAAAAATTTACTATGAAATCGGTGAAATAGGGAAGAATTCCCTTACCGGTGATGATGTATGGAGGTGGAAACGCAAGAAAATAGAAAGTGTTAGAATGAAGTATTGTGGTAGACCAGTGAAGAAGCTCACAACAATTGAATTTTTGAAATGAAGATTGGAGCTCTCGGGTAGAATTTTATATCTACAGTTAGGTGAATCGGCCAGCCGGTCGATCGTAGTCCCTAACCCGCTGGTTGAGCAAATTTTGCTCAGTAAGCTCTAAAATTTTTATGGTGTAATATGGGGAGTTTAAGTTCTATTTTAAGATCATAAATTTGGAATTTTAAGGTGTATAAGTAAGATGTCTGTTAAGCATGGAAGAGAGGTACTGTTTCAGTTTGAGAACATAAATTGGAACAGGGAAACATGTGTGGATGATAATTTAAATGCAATTGAGGATAAATAAATATGTGTGGGACTATGAATGTTATCTTGATGCAATTAACATATTAAGTTTTTAAAAGATTGGAGATACTTTTGGATTTGCATGTGTGAATTCGGGAATGAATTCTATAAATGAGATGAAAATTTAAAGTATATACATGCCAATTTGGAACAAGAAAATGAATGCTATGAGCGATTGGAAATTTTTAAAGTCTATGGTGGCAGCGTATAAATTGCACTGCCAAGAAAATTGTTGAAATTACAATGAATCAAATTGCAGTGAGGAATTATAAATTGAGTTGTGATATTTGAAGATATTTTCAAGTTTTCCCGTGTAGATCCGGGAATACTTAGGTGGATGATGTGGGATTAAGTATATTGACCATATGTAGCAATATGGAGAAAGGAAGAAGTAATGTATAGAACCTTCAAAATTCTAAGATTTATGATGGATAGTTTGAGTATCGCACCATAAAAAATTATTGGAATTTCAATGGTTCTGATGAAAAGTGAGGTGGTTAATGGTCTAAAAGGAGGCCGAGATAAATTGACTAGGATATTAAGCAGATATATGCAAGAAGTTAACCTAGTTATGAATAGTGAAGTAAGTTAGAGATCCTTAGAATTAAAAATCCCAATTCCAATATTTGCACCCAAGAAGAAACTGGAATATGGAAACTTACTAAGAAGGAAAGAGAGTGGTATTCTAAGGGACTTTGTGATCCACACTAAGATTAGGTGTGGGTATGGATAGTAATACAATATACCTATAGAATGGAAACAAAACTGATACTGATTCATGCAATAAAGAAGTAAAGAGTTAAGTTGTGGAAATATAGTATCCAAGTGATTTTCCCTACATCTAAAGTGCTAAGGGAGAACTGGAAGAAACTAGTATGGCCGGAAGAGACGTTAAAGTGCTCGTCTAAAATTTTTTGTGCTACCTAGTCATGTAGCCGTGTTATAAGTGGAGCTAATAAAGATACAAATTAGAGGTTAAGAGTAATATTGAAGTATTAGAATGGATCCTCGGTTACGAACAATCTCACAAATTTCGAGGATAAATTTTTTTTAAGGAAGGGGGAACTGTAACACCCTGAATTTTGAAGCAGCTGACCTCCTATGTTAGGACCTAGCTGGCACAAGGGTAATAGGCTGTTATATTGTGAACCTACATGTACAACAGTAGGAGGGGGAAATTGGTAAATTTCCTAGCCTAGTAGGGGGAGCAAAGGAGCCATAAATATATGGAATTGGTCTCACACTGAGGGGACTATAAAGTATAGAGGATTTGGCTGCTAGGGGGCCAAAGATAGGGCAACCGGAGGGGCAAAGATTGGGCAACCGACAGGCTACCTTGCTGACAACCGGCCAGCCGCTTGACCTATCGGATGCTTGACAACAAGCCCAAAATGGAATCTTTTGTTGTGGGCCTGTATGTCTTCGTGTATGCTTAGACCATTCATATGGTATGGAAGGGTATATTTCTATAGTCATGTAACACCTGACATGCAATGGGTTAAGTTCGTCTGTGGGCCAATGCATAGGAATAACCCAATTCCTATAAAACTGGGTCACAGTCAAACAGACCCTAAGGGTCTGTGGCTATATAAGGAAACCCCACCCCCCCTATTCTCATTTCTCACCTACAGTAAACGTAGGCAGAGATGAGAGAAAGAAAAGAAGGGAGAAAGGAAGAAGAAGGGAGAAGGAGAAGGGAAGAAGGAGAAGAATAGGGAAGAAGATGGGGTTGCTGTCCTATTTCTGTTCAGCTACTATTAGGGTTGTACAAAGCCTTGATGCTGTTGGTGCCCCTATTTTCTTGATGTCCAAAGGAAACCCTAGGTTTGCCAGTATTGCTGCCCCAACTGGAAATGAGGTTTGGAGCTCGACAGTTATACCAAGACACTCCCCACTGTAGTTGCAGGTTCCAAGAACTGAGAAGAGGTAATTTCCCCTAACCTAACCCATTGAATTTGTGGTAGGATAATTCTGGCAGTAGGTTAGGGTTAGCATTAATTGCAATTGGAGGTAGGGAAATGGCTGTGGGAACTCAATTCAGCTCCTTACAGCTAAAACCCTAGTTTTGGGACCCAATTTGGGACCCAATCGATTGTGCAATCGTCTCTGAAACCTTAGATCATAGGGTTTTTCCTAATTGGGTAAAATTAAATGAAATTGGAGATGGGTTAAAGCCCCACATACTTTGAATTTTGTTTGAGAATGGATAGAAGCTGTAGTCGGGTTACCTGGGTAGGAAATTGGGAGAATTGGAACCCAATCGGCCTTGTGTTCAATGAATTGGAATGTAATCATCCAAATTGACACTTCACCCAGACTGAGCATGACTAACATATTCTATAGAGTGAATTTGGAGGCCCGAAATTTGGGAAAATTACCCCGATAGATTCTATTCACAGATGGGCAGAATTCTAAGTTTGTAGACCTGAACCGGTGGGCACGAGCGGCCAGCCGGTTGGTTAGACCATATCCTCCGGTTGGGGTCCCAGAGCCCTAAATGGCTGCTGGTTGGGTCTAGGTACACCTTGTACAAGGGTAGGGCCTGTCGGCACATGTTTGGTAAAATTTAGCCTTGTAAAGATGGCTATGGTAGGGCTCTCGGAGCCCTAATCTGTCACTGAGTTGGCTGAGAGAACTCTGCCATAGCTAGGGGATGTTCATAGGGAATGTAAGACTATACCCCTTTACAAAAAATAGTATAGTAAGGAAGAAGATTGTATTGGGAATTAGCCCAATCAGCTGAGGTCTGTGATAACCCACAGGTTGCCTTCGATGGCTGTTTGATGACCCCTGTACTATGTGGCTTGGTCTGTTTAGACAAATAGGAACCTCGAGATTGTGCGGATCCGGTTAGTGACCTATATAGGGGTTAGGGAGCCAAATTGGTTAAGTAGGTATGTTGTTGGGAGAGATGTTGGTCAGGAATCCGTGCCTTTGTCCAACTGCTGGTTTGGATTCTGATAAGGGAATTCATTAGGAGTTTAGGAAGTTGGCCTGTCCTTGGATAGTGGAATACTAAAACCAACTTAAAATATTAATTTTTAACTAGGTAGCTAAGATACTCGACAAGGATACGCGTGGATGGGAATTAAAAAAAATGCATTAGATTCAGAGGTGAGTGGGTGATTGTTTTATTGTACGGAGTGTTTTTATATGCTTTTATGTTTCTGCATACTCATGTGTAATGTGTTGGAAACTCTGTTTTGGATTTATTTTATATAAAAATATACATATTGCACATGTTGCATGATTTCACCAACTTTGATGTGATCGAGGTTTTGTGGATGTGTAGTAAGATAGCTGCATGGTGATGGTTGTAATATTGATAGTCTGAGACATGGTGTGGCTGAGATTCTTTTCGGTACGATGGGCTTAGAGATTAGTATTACAGTTGTTGCCACATCTGCGTGATGGATGCTATGATTGATGTGGATGCATGTAGATGCATATGGTTAGAATCACATCTCAGTGCTATAACCCCTTGCCAATAATGGGTAAAGTATTGGTTAATCCCACTCGGTGGTAGGTTGCAGAGGACTAGATCGTCGATCAAGTAATGATGGACCTCGGTGCAGTGCCTCCTATTCCCATCATGAGTTCATACTTCCCCATGATTTTTCAAACTTGAATGCACCTCCTAATCTCATATCTTGGATTTTGCTTGCATTGCAAACAAAAAACAGTTCACCCCCACTCGTGAGCTTTTATTGTTACCCTTCGACAAAACTTATGGACGGGTTATCTCAATACCGAGGGAGTTGATGCAGATGCTCACCCATAGACCGATTCAAACGCACCTGGGTCTCCAGACAGAGATGAACCGGATCCATATTTGATTATTTGATCTAGTAGGATTTTAATAGTTGATTTTATTTAGAAGAATAATATCTTTAGTTTATTTTATTATGTTTATTTTTTGGAAGTTGCATATGTAGGACATAGTTAGAGTTGGTTTTAGATTTCCTTTCTTTTTAAGTCGGTTTCCTTTTAGGATGTCTTTCCATGTTAGAGTCATTTTTTCTCTATATAATGGTTGTAACCGTAGGACAAATGAGAGAATGAAAAGATGAATTGAGTTGAGTGTTTGTGAAGCCTACGGGCATGTGTACGATTCTCGCCCCCCCCCCTCTTTTTCTTAGTTTGATTTCTCTCTCTTCCCTACAACTTTGAGACATATCTCAGGGTTTTCTCCCCTTTTTCTACTTGCCCTCCATCACTTATTGTGTTTTTCAGGACCTTCAGACAAGGAGGACGATTGGTGGAGGCTTGAGCAAGATAGACTCTACTATCTGAATAGCTCTAGACTTCTACTGCTGCAACTACTACCACTAGTGGCCTTTCTACCTTCAATCTCGCTTCTAGTTGGTGCATCTATCTTTATCAAAGCTTCAGCATATGGTTTTCAAGTTGCAAATTTTTTACTCTCGTTAAGTGTGAAGCATGCGAACTTGAGAAGCATTATTGGTCATCCTTTTCTGCTCATAGTTTGTCTAGAAATTCTTTATTATCTTAAGTACATTGTGATATTTGGGGTAATTGTCATGTAAAAAATAAGTTAGGTTTTTCTTATTTTGTTAAAAGTTCTTTATTCTCTTTAGTACATTTTGATATTTAAGGTCACTGACGTGTCAAAAATAGGTTAAGTTTTTCTTATTTTGTCACTTTTTGTGGACAATCATTTTTGTTTAACATGTGTGCATTTGTTGAAAGATCGTCTAGATTTCATTTTTGTTTTTCAAGATTTTTATAATGAAATAAAACGAGCTTCTCTTAACTCCATAACATAGGGTTGCTGAACAAAAAACAGACATTTATTGGAGATTCCTTAGTTTCTCATAATCCATATACATGTTCTCAAGCATTTTTGGTGTGATATTGTTCTCACTGCTTGTTATCTGATCAGCCAAATAACCTCTTCTGATCTAGGTAACCCTTCAAAGTTCTATGTTTTGTTCCCAAAAACTCCCTTATTTTCTTCATCGCCTCAGGTTTTAGCTATGTGTTTTGTTCATATTTTGCAATCTCAAGTTGACAAGTTATTTCCTAGGGCTGTCAAATGTGTTTCTTGGTTAATATAGAACTCAGAAAGGGTACCCATCAGCAATGTCAGCATTGACGTTACCTTTTTTAAAAATACTTCATACTTTCCTCATGCGATTAGCTCCTCTTAATACAGATATTGGTTGTGCACCTCCCATTCCTATACTTGTGCCCTTTGATGATGCTCTGGCTGCTATCCATGGTTTTAAATCTCCGGATTCAAAATTTCCGAACCTTGTCAAAACTAGGTTATTTTTTTTGGCTATTCCTAGAAATTTGGGTCAAAATGTCGGCAATTTGGCAAAATTAGGGCTGAAACCATCGAAACTTGGTCATCTCATGGTGGGTTGAAACCATCGGAACTTGCGAAATTTCGATCAAAATGTCCGAGATTTAGATCTATGGTTACATCATCTACTCCACTGAATGTCTATAGTGGCATAAAAAGACAGTGCAGTCTCCCTTTAGTTCCTTTTGCTTCACAGCCCACCACACAATCTGCCTCCAATTAGAGATCCTACTTCGTCCTGTCCTGTTGTCTTACCAGTTGCCTTTCGCAAAGGTACCCATTCTTGTACTAAGAAATCTATGACTGCTTATCCTATAGAAAATTTTGCTTCTATATCTCACCTTCCATCTCCTTTACATAACTTTGCTTTCTCCTTATCGACTAACTCCATTCCTAAAATTTCATTATGAAGCCTTACCTCATCCTGGGTGGAAAGTGGCCATGGAAACAGAAAGGATGCCTTAACATCTCAACAGACATGAACCCTAGTGGAATTTCCTATAGGAAACAATCTTGTGTAGTGTCATTGGGCGTACACTTTAAGTACAATCCAGATGGCTTAGTTAAATGGCTCAAGGCCCATTTGGTTGTTGATGCGGATCCAGATTCGAAAACCGGAATTTTATCGCCTATGGATCCACAAGAATGATAAATATCTCAGTTTAATGTTGGGTGGCAGTCTTGTAATTTCATATGCACTGTGCACTTCACGTGTAAACTAATATATGGGCAAAACTGGAAGAGAAATTAGAAGGGGGTGTTCTAATTACCAAAGAGAAGGGGAATAATAGAACACAACCTTAGAAAACAGGTGCTTAAGCATGGGCTGAAATTGCAGATGATGGATCACCTCAAAATTCTCTTTGATTCATACAACCAATTACTTGAAGGAGCAACCCAGAAGTCAATAGGGAAGTTCTAATTCAAGAACTAGCAGTCGACTTGCTGCTTGTTCGATTATAGGTTTGATTGGCACAACTGAAAAGTGAATTCGGAGATCAGTATCCAGGGGCTTGAGTTGCCTATGGATGAGTGTCATTTGGGCCAGATCTTAGGGCTAATCAACAAGGGGAACGCCTTCTTGAATCTGACCCATTACAGATTATTCAGCGCCAAAACAGGGTATCAACAGTAGATGGAGGGAGAAAGAAAGAAGACGAAAGGGATTGAGAAGAGGAGCAAGAGAATAGAAGAAGATCAAAGAAAAAGTGAGCTACCCAAGCCAGCTATGGCTACAAACCAAGCTATTTAATCAACTTCCTTTACAAAATCTGAGAACTCCATCTTACATGGCTAATATATAGGGGAAAAACACAAAACAATTAAAGAAACTAATTGAAATGCAAACGACGCTAAAATAGAAATAAATGTCCTATTGAAATAAGACGTGAACAAAATAAAGAAATCAAATCAATCCCTAACTCATTTTGTCCAATTGCACAACTATCCTGGTCTTGAAAGGATTCAACTCTGTCAGGTTTGGTTGTGCTCCCAAGATACCCTTGTAAATCGTTCGTCGATGAGGTGGCACATATCTCGAAGCAGATGGCGGGAACGTAACTCCATGGAGAGGAAGAGTAGGCTAATATGACATTTGAGTAGGAGACTCTCATCGACGTAGCATATCTAATAATGCGTGTGGTGCATTAAGTACGTACAACCTCCTTGATTCACCTTGATGGTGTTCCGTGTATCATTGAATGCCAACATAATGTCGTTGCCAAGATCGCCTTAGAAGAATGTCGCAGTGTGCCAATGGGGTGATTAAGCAAGGCACATAGTACTATAACGGGCTTAACTATAATTGTAACTGAACAAATGCAATGGCCTCTTCTCGAACTGAGCCCAAAACCTTGCACATGAATCTTCTTGAGAGTTTCTTTTGTGGAAGGTTGTGTGCTCAAACAAATTCAACAGAGATGAAATTTGCTTCTGCCCCAATATCAACAACTATATGAACATCTATAGAACGAGAACTGTGAAAAGGAGTACCCTTTCATCCAAAGAGGGGAGCTTTATCAACTAATCTGTTTAAGAATGATGTAAGACTTGTAGAGTGAGCTTCAACTTCATCATCCTCATAATCAGAGTATTATAAATCAGGATCAGCATCAACATTCTTCTCTAACGATTGCTTCTCTGCTACATTCACAGAACGAGTCTTATTGGGGCCTTTATTGCCATAGTGACCCTGGTGCAACATTGAAGACTTATGCTAGGAGGAAGAAGTCTATCGACCAGGCTGGTTAGGGGCTTTATAGTGGTAGCCCACAATTTTGTTAGATTAGGGGGGAGGTTTATTTGTATTTGTTTATTTTTGGTAGTTGAACAAACCTAGTCCAATTTAAGTCATGTTTTGTCTTATTTAGAAGTCAAGTTAGTAGTTTCCTTTAACCTCAAGAGGGTAGCAAAGTTGGCAAGGGACTTTCGCCTCAAGGAGCGTGTGGTTTTGCGTTCGACTCTTACTTTTCTGAGGCCATTCACACGGGAGTGTTTAGTGCTCTTCACTGCATTTAGTGAAAGTTGAATGGTTCTCATTTAACCCCGATAGAACCCGATCCATGCAATTGTGGGGTCAGTATGGGATCCTCCTTACTTTGTATTAATAGTGATGATGGGGGAGTGAATACAACTTAGCAATTGGAAGTTCCAAAATAAGAAACCCCGACAATTGATCGCCTATTACATAAGTTTCTAAAAACTGAAAATAGAAACAAACTAACTATTTTGTTGTAGCTACTGCTACAACTGTTTGTTGAGTTGAGCTATGGGAGCCTCCTTACCTTGTATAGATAGTGATGATGGAGGGGGGGGGGGG